>NC_090195.1:16513124-16613124 GCF_024679245.1 Pseudorasbora parva | reverse complement strand
CACCAAAGTAGAGTTAAAGGGTTATTTCACCCAAAAATGAAATTGATGTCATTTATGAATCAATCACCATATCATGAATCGATACGCTGATTCATAACTGTTTGAATCTTTATTTGAGGATGGAAAACAAACAAGGAAGAGAAGACAATGCTGAATAAAGTCGTTGTTTTTGTTATTTTTGGGCTAAAATGTATTTTCGATGCTTCAAGAGATTCTAATTAACTCACTGATGTCACATGTGGACTACTTTGACTACTTTGATGATGATGTTTGATGATGCATACACTTGCGTACGCTGTTGGACTAAATATAAAATAGCTTAAACTGTGTTCCGAAGATGAACGGAGGTCTTACGGGTGGGGAACGACATTAGGGTGAGTCATTAATGACATCAATGTCTTTTTTGGGTGAACTAACCTTTTAATATTATTTCACAACCTTCATTATACACTTCGAAAAATTACTGAGGTCAAGACTTTAGTGGTGGGTACGGCCCTGCCTGCCAGCTGTGTTGGGTAAAGGAAGCTCAAAGTAACGGTTCTGTGCTGCGCTCTGTTACAGGCGTTTGAAGAACAGTAAGGCAGCCACTGAGGGTCCTCGATACCTGTTCCGAGGCAGAATCAACACTGAGGTCATGGAAGTGGAGAATGTGGATGATGGAACAGGTGTGTGTTATTCTGTTAAATAACTCTTCCCAATTCCGTCACCACCAATATATCATTGCATCACCAATACATATAGTTTAAGGAAATAATTCACCTTAAAATAAAAACCATTCATTATTTACTTGTCTTTCCGAACTAAAAAAAAAATAACTATGATACTATAATCGTTCTAATTATTATGAATTAGGTTCTTTTGTATAAAATTATAATATTATAATATAAAAATTATAAAAAATTATATTTATAATAATAATTATAAAAATGTATTTAATTAAAATTGTTGTTTAATTTTTTTGTGCACTTCAGGTCGGACCACTTTAATTGAATTAACCATATAATTCGAGAATTGTGTCATATTCATATTCAAAACATCAACACTAACAACCATTATAATAATTAGTATTATTTGATATATATATAAAATAATTACTTTATTTATTTCCGTAGAACACAAAAGAAGGGTTTTCCTGTCCGAAGCTGCACTATGCAACTCTTTCATCCGCTAGAGGGTGCTTATTCAAAACAAGGCGAAAAAAAAGGCATTTGATGATGGCAGGTTTGAGCGCAGAATCTTGGGACATGTGGTCTTCACCTCACAGCTGGTGGAAAAGAATCGGGATAGGACTCGGTCAGAATTCATGTTCATGGATGTGATTATTAACGTTACTATAGTATGAAGCCGAGCAGGACCGAATTTTCAGGACCGAGGGAGCTGAGCAAGGCCGCTGGAGCGATTGTTATGGAAAACATGGCTCGCTCGTGGTGGGACTTTTATTATGACGGGACACAGTCGCAGGGGCGCCATTTCCACTTTTCTGGTCATGAGTAAGAGGTAACGCAGCTCTGTTTATCATATTAGATGCATTTAAGTGTATTTAAAATGATGTTATGACGTTTCTCGGTGCGTTCGCTCAGCGGCTCCTCTGACACTAGTTGCACACTGCTAAGAGTAAAGCGTTTCTGTCAAATAAAACCGGAAAATTAGGGTAAAGTAGATATGACGCAATTGACAGGTGACTCCCTCAGATGTCCCGGCTCCTTGGTTAAAATAGCAATTTTCTCATATTCTACATATAGTGGGAAACATTTTGGATATTGTAAGAACTCAAATGAACAAAATATATAACACTGGCCTGGTGGTTTTCAGATATTTTACTGCAAAAATACTACATAGTGCACCTTTAACCCATCCTTCAGAAACAACTTTTTCACAACTCCATCATTGTACTGCCCCTCGTTGGTGATGCAGTCATGCGTAAACATTTTACCGACATTCTTTGGCGCATTACCTTAAAATTTTTTATTTATCCACGGTCTTTAATGGCTCGGATGCTGGGAGTCAATGGACTTGTATGATCGTTGGTACATCTAACAACAGAACATTCGTAATGTCTTTGGGGCAGACTTTGTGATACTCTAGCTAGCTGATACAGCGAGTAAACAGAAATGCCGTCTCTGTGCTCTATGCTAAAAGGGCAGATCATCAACATTCATGGGCTCGGTTTCCGTACTCTTACGTAGGAGTAGGGGGAAATCTGGAACAGCACGTTTTGAGAGATTTATAATGATTGATGAGGATTATAAAAAAAAAGTATAATGTGGATTTTTACCATTATAGGCGGGTTGTTAACACACTGTGGACACACATCTGTGTTCACCTTATAAAAGTGGATTTTGGAAATCCTTTATGGAAATCCATCTTTTAAAACAACTGAATAATCTTTGCATCCTCATGGGGATACTAATAAACCATATAGCTTTAACTTCTACAGATATGCTTTTTCAAAGTGTGTGGGGTAAGCGTTTAACTACTTTAACAGCTAAAGGTTAGAAAAATGGCATTTTCTGGGCAGGATGACAGGCAATTGGAGCCCGGTGACTGGATGAACTCTTGAGTAGAGTGTGTCTTGGCGAAGGAGAAGCCCTGATTATCAGTTATATTTGTAGAAGCAATCATTTGCTCCCTGGCGGACCTAATATCTGGCTGCTCTGGAGATGGATGGGTTTCAGTCCACGGAATATAAACAAAGCCAACACCGCTGCATTTGCTTGTGGGTGTTTTCCCATTCTCCCCAATGGCTCCGTGTAAAATCCAGACATATACTATTATCCGCCTGTAATGAAAGCTGTTAGGCTGATGGAGACTTCATGTGCATGGCTGTAAAAGTGCACTCTAAGTCATAGAGTGTTTCTCTTTGATTTAGGTTTTGAATTGTTTAAATTCAATATAAAATAACAGTCAGGTTTATTTCAAGCATTATATTATGAATTTAAAAAAATTCATGTGCTAATGAAGTGGTTTTAAATGGATGGGACTTCAAATGAAAGTTAAAAGCAATTTGAAAATTCATTCAGTTGAATCAAAGGAAGATGCTGCCTGTGGGGGTGTTAAACCACCAGTGGTCGTACAGATGGATGCCTGTAATTTGTCCAGTTCCTGTGCAGAACTGAGAGGCGTAATCATTGCAACACACAAACTATTCATAGGGGAAGGAAACATCGGCACGTATTGACTGATTATGGTGTGAAAGAACGGCCCATTTCTAATGCATGAGAATAGAAACTGATGAATACATCTCACCTTATTTTTGTTTTTTTTGGGTTTTTTGCTGAGGTGTTTATTCGCATATGTTATACTTGTTATATATAAGAGTTATACTCTGTCAGACCTTGCTTGTAGGGCTGTCATGATTAGTGTATAATCATCATCCAAATAAGGGAATTTTAAGCATACAGAAAACAATGCCATGACAAGCACTTTGTGATGCAGCAGTGTGCTTGTGCATTTTCAACTGAACTCACTTGTGATTGAATTAAAATTGTAATGTGTAGTACTTCATGCTTAGCATAACTTCACATATTGTGCATTAATAGCAGCTAATAATTTTTCAAATTATTCAAATAAAAGACCACTTTAATCATGCATATAATTGGAGAATTGTGATATTTATATTCAAAACAACAACACTAACAACCATAATAATAATTATATACACATAGTTATATACATACAAAAAAAAAAAAAAAAAAAAAAAAATATATATATATATATATATATATATATACACACAGACACACGCACGCACGCACACACACACACACACACACACCGATCAGGCATAACATTATGACCACCGTCCTAATGTTATGTTGGTCCCCCTTTTGCTGCCAAAACAGTCCTGACCCGTTGAGGCAAAGACTCCACTAGACCCCTGAAGGTGTACTGTGGTATCTGGCACCAAGATGTTAGCAGCAGATCCTTTAATTCCTGTAAGTTGCGAGGTGGGGCCTCCATGGATCGGACTTGTTTGTTCAGCACATCCCACAGATGCGCGATTGGATTGAGATCTGGGGAATTTGGAGGCCAAGTCAACACCTCAAACTCATTGTGTTCCCCAAACCATTCCTGAACCATTTTTGCTTTGTGGCAGGGCACATTATCCTGCTGAAAGAGGTCACACCCACTAGGGAATACCGTTTCGATGAGAAGGTGTACATGGTCTGCAACAATGTTTAGGTAGGTGGCACATATCAAAGTAACAGCCACAAGGATGGCAGGACTCAAGGTTTCCCAGCAGAACATTGCACAAAGCATCACACTGTCTCCGCCAGC
The DNA here is from genome assembly GCF_024679245.1 of Pseudorasbora parva. NCBI lineage: Eukaryota > Metazoa > Chordata > Actinopteri > Cypriniformes > Gobionidae > Pseudorasbora > Pseudorasbora parva. The sequence continues at coordinate 16,608,846 of NC_090195.1, read as the reverse complement.
TTGCCTTCATCCCATAGTGCATTCTGGTGCCATGTGTTCCCCAGGTAAGCAACGCACACGCACCCGGCCATCCACGTGATGTAAAAGAAAAAGTGATTCATGAGACCAGGCCACCTTCTTCCATTGCTCCGTGCTCCAGTTCTGATGCTCTGTTGGTGCTTGGAGACAAGGGTCAGCATGGGCACCCTGACTGGTCTGTGGCTCTGCAGCCCCATACACAACAAACTGCAATGCACTGTGTATTTTGACACATTTCTATCATTATCATTATAATAAATTATATTGCTTTAATAATTGCTTTATTTATAATTAATCATCAACACAAAATGAATGATCATTACAACGCAACTGGCTTGCAAAAGCATAGAGCTACATTTTGAAGAATGTAGAGAAAAACTTATCCCAAAACAATGCATGAAAATGATCAAGAAACCACCACAAAGTATTGTTTGAAAGTTGAAAAAAAAAAAAGTTCTAAAGGATTTTGTTCCTCTGAGACATTGATGCAATCAGTGCTTCAAGATGGGTTTTAATTCCTGCCTGTTCTTCAGGACTGTTCAAATAGCATGTCGATTTCTTCACGGCCTTGTAATTAGAGCAATTGATTTCGTCGTCTGCCTGTGATCCATTTCATTCATGGGCTGTTTTGTTTGTTGCCTGTTTCATGTGGGAATGTTTCATTTGCTCTGAACTTTACTGCTCTCATGGGCTACTCACACTGCTTTGTTTATGGCCAAGAACATCTATGTTGTCATCTGGGCCGCTTTGATAGATAGCCTGGCATACAAATGTGGAGGGAACGCAAGAATGCGAAACGGAGAACATCGCTGGTTGTGCCACATGTAGACAAATGAGCCACAAAGACAAAAGGAAAATATGTTTTGGAAAATCCAAGGAAGTGGCCTGAGAGGGCTATAAAAGGCGTCTCTGACAGGCAGACATTGATTACTTGTCGGTGTTTTTCCTCAGCGGATTACCACAGCAGCGGGAACATCGTGAACAACGGCTGGAAGATCCACAACACAGCGAAGAACAAGTGGTTCGTCTGCATGGCGAAGACGCCGGAGGAGAAGCAGGAATGGTTAGAGGCCATTTTAAAAGAGAGAGAAAGGCGAAAAAGTGAGTAGTGATGTGATTATACCTGCAAAGGCACAAACACATTACATTAGGAGTGTACTATGAGTTAACAATTCAGTCTTAATTTAAGATTTAATCATCATATTTTGCTGTGCAGTATAACAATGTATTTTTATATTATACTATATATTTAGTACTGTCTGTCAATTCAAAAATAACTAATTAGGAGCTGTTTCTGTAATTAATTGTGGATAATCATGATTAAAAACATTGGCGTTTTTAATATTTTTATATTCTAATAATTGCATAGTTACTGTCCAAATTTTTGTGGAAACAACTTAAAGACAGTATACTTTAAATATTTGTTTAATGGCATCTTTTCACGAATGAAGGCCAGTATCACTGATAATAATATGGCTACTGATGTCTCTATGAAATAGATTTTTTTTAAACATTAATGATAGACATTCAATATTACAGTATAATTGAAAGCCATCAATTTCAACATGTATTAGGCTTTAATAAAAAACCTTTTAATTTAAGTGAACTTAAAACAATCTTCACATAAACCCATTTTAATAAATGCCATATTTACCTGTGGCCTATATTATATTATATTATCTTATCTTATCTTATCTTATCTTATCTTATCTTATCTTATCTTATCTTATCTTATCTTATCTTATCTTATCTTATCTTATCTTATATTATATTATATTATATTATATTATATTATATTATATTATATTAATTATATTATATTATATTATATTATATTATATTTTATTATATTATATTATATTATATTATATTATATTATATTATATTATATTATATTATATTATATTATATTATGTTATATTATGTTATATTATATTAATTATATTATATTAATTATATTATATTATATTATTGTCAAATGTCTAGTTTGTCTGTTGTGTTTTCCCCCTGTGTTTCCTGGTTTTGTTTTAGCCACATGTTCCTTTGTTTCAGTTTTCCCGCCTCAGTTCAGTCCCCTCGGCTGTTGAGTAATTTCAGCTGTGTCTAGTCATCTGTGCCACCTGTTCCCCTCGTTTGTCTAGTGATCAGTGTGTGTATTTAGTTCCCTCGTGTTCAGTCCTTCCTTGTCCGGCCTCGGTTATACGAGCCGTTATCCCCACGTGGTGTTAATGGTTCTTGTAAAGACCAAGTTTATTGTGAATAAAACTCCTGAGTGTTTTGGAAGTCTTGGTATCCTCATCCTTTGTACATCAACACCGTAACTATTATATTATATTTATTATATCATATTATTATAATTTTTTTTTTTTAAATATAAACAAATTAATGGAAATATATTGACAAATAGTTGTGTCAGGAAGGGCATCCAACGTAAAATCTTTGCCAAATTCATAATGCGACTCATGAATATGACTTCTATAATGGATCGGTTGGGTCACGGGTTAACAACGACTGCCGTCAGTGCCGTTGACCTACAGGGCACTGGTGGAAATTGGGCTACTGTTGATCAAAGAAGGAGAGGAGCTAAGTTTGTTAGAGGAGGAAGGTGTGTCCGTAGGCAGAGACAGAAGAGGAAAGGCAGGAGTTTAGGATTGAAAGTATGGACTTTGAATTTTGGTATGATGACAGGTAAAGGCAGAGAGCTGGTAGATATGATGCAAAGGAGGAAAGCTGACATTCTGTGTGTCCAGGAGATCAGGTGGAAATGGAGCAAGGCTAGAAGCATAGGAGCCGGGTTTAAACTGTTTTTAAAATGGTGTGGACAGGAAGAAAAATGGAGTTGAAGTGATCCTGAAGGAGGAGTTTGTGAAGAATGTTCTGGAGGTAAAGAGAGTGTCAGATAGGTTGATGAGTCTGAAGCTGGATATTGAAGGTATGATGTTGAATGTTGTTAGTGCCTATATGCTCCACAAGTAGGTTGTAAGCAAGACAAGAAAGACAGATTCTAGAGCGAGTTGGAGGAAGTGATGCAGACTGTTCCCAGAGGTGAGAGGGTAGTGATAGGGGCAGATTTGAATGGACATGTTGGGGAAGGGAATAGTGGGGACGAGAAAGTGATGGGAAGGTTTGGTCTTCAGGAAAGGAACCCAGAAGGACAGAGGTTGGTAGACTTTGCTAAAAGTATGGAGATGGCTGTGGTGAACACATACTTTCAGAAGAGGCAGGAACACAGGGTGACATATAAGAGTGGTGGCAGGAGCACACAAGTGGACTATATCTTATGCAGACGCTGTAATCTGATGGAAATTAGCGATTGTAAAGTAGTGGTAGGTGAGAGTGTAGCTGGACAGCATAGGATGGTGGTGTGTAAGATGGCTCTGGTGGTGAGGAAGATGAAGAGAGTAAAGGCAGAGCAGAAGACAAAGTAGTGGAAGTTGGAAAAGGAAGAGTGCTGTGTGGTTTTCAGGAAAGAGTTGAGACAAGCTTTAGGTGGTCAAGAAGGGCTTCCAGATGACTGGACTACTACAGCCAAAGTGATCAGGGAGACGGGTAGAAAGGTGCTAGGTTTGTCATCTGGAAGGAGGAAAGAAGACAAGGAGACTTGGTGGTGGAATGAGGAAGTCAGAGGAAGAGGTTAGCTAGGAAGAAGTGGGACAGTGAGAGGACGGAGGAAATTACACAGGAATATAGGGTGATGCAGTGTGAGGTTAAGAGAGGTGGCAAAGGCCAAACAGAAAGCTTATGAGGACATGTATGCAATGTTAGATAGTAAGGAAGGTGAGAGGGATGTGTATCGGTTGGCGAGGCAGAGGGATAGAGATGGAAAGGATGTGCAGCAGGTTAGAGTGATAAAAAATAGAGATGAAAATGTTTCAACAGGTGACAGGAGGGTGAGGGAAAGATGGAAGGAGTACTTTGAGGAACTGATGAATGAGGAAAATGACAGGGAGAGAAGAGTTGTAGATGCAAATATTGTTGACCAGGAAGTAGAAAGTATTAGCAAGGGGGAAGTTAAGAGAGCTTTGAAGAGGATGAAGAGAGGAAAGGCAGTTGGTCCTGATGACATACCAATGGAGGTATGGAAGAGTCTAGGAAAGATGGCAGTAGAGTTTTTAACTAGGTTGTTCAACAAGGTCTTAAAGAGTAAGATGATGCCTGAGGAATGGAGAAGTGTTTTGGTGCCGATGTTTAAGAACAAGGGAGATGTGCAGAGTTGTGGAAACTACAGAGGTATTAAGCTGATGAGCCATACAATGAAGTTGTGGGAAAGAGTAGTGGAAGCAAGGTTAAGGAGAGAAGTGGACATTTGTGAGCAGCAGTTTGGTTTCATGCCAAGAAAGAGCACTACAGATGCATTATTTGCTTTGAGAATGTTAATGGAGAAGTACAAAGAGGGTCAGAAAGAGCTGCATTGTGTCTTTGTAGATTTAGAGAAAGCATATGACAGAGTGCCAAGAGAGGAGCTGTGGTATTGTATGACGAGGTCTGGAGTGGCGGAGAAGTATGTTAGAGTGGGACAGGATATGTATGAGAGCAGTAGGACAGTGGTGAGGTGTGCCGTAGGTGAGAGAGAGGACTTTACAGTGAAGGTGGGACTGCATCAAGGATCTGCTCTGAGCCCCTTCTTGTTTGCGGTGGTGATGGACAGGCTGTCAGATGAGGTCAGACAGGAATCTCCATGGACTATGATGATTGCGGATGACATTGTGATCTGTAGTGAGAGCAGGGAGCAGGTGGAGGAAAGTCTAGAGAGGTGGAGGTTTGCTCTGGAGAGAAGAGGAATGAAGGTTAGCCGCAGCAAGACATAATGCAAGTGTGTGAATGAGAGGGAACCAAGTGGAACAGTAAGGTTACAGAGAGAAGAGGTAAAGAAGGTGCAGGATTTTAAGTATTTAGGGTCAACAGTCCAGAGCAATGGGGAGTGTGGAAAAGAGGTGAAGAAGCATGTGCAGGCAGGTTGGAATGGGTGGAGAAAAGTGTCAGGTCTGTTGTGTGATAAAAGTGTACCAGCAAGAACGAAAGGAAAGGTGTACAGGGCAGTCAGTGAGACCAGCGATGTTGTATGGTTTGGAGACAGTTGAACTGAGGAAAAGACAGGAGGAAGAGCTAGAGGTAGCAGAGCTGAAGATGTTGAGGTTCTCTTTGGGAGTGACGAGGATGGATAGGATCAGGAATGAGTACATCAGAGGGACAGCACATGTGAGATGTTTTCGAGACAGAAAGGCCAGGTTGAGATGGTTTGGACATGTTCCGAGGAGGGAGAGTGAATATATTGGTAAAAGGATGCTGAGGTTAGAGCTGCCAGACAGGAGGTCAAGAGGAAGACCAAAGAGGAGGTTTATGGATGTAGTGAAGGAGGACATGAAGGTAGTCGGACTGAGAGAAGAGGATACAGAGGACTAGATGGAGGCAGATGATTCGCTGTGGCGACCCCTGAAGGGAACAGCCGAAAGAAAAAGAAGATTCTTTAATACCGATACCTTAATCATTTTTTTAATTTCAAAGGATAAAATAAGTAAATATATACATTTAACATAAAATTGTTTTATAGGCTTTAAAAATGTATGTGCCTTAATTAATCTAATTAATTGCAATTTAATCAAATTTGGCTGAGAAATCATCCCCAAAAGATACTTTAAAATCATTATTGTTAAATGAGAATAGCATCAAATATATTACAAAATGCTGCTTTAGAAATACATATTATATTTGATTATATTTTGATTCAAAACTTGGTTTCATTCAGAAATTAAACATTGTGTGTTTCAAAAAAAATGATGTCTAAAATTATGCTTTTATGTCTAAAATAATTCAGTATTAACTTCTTATTAATTGGATTGTATTAAAAAAATCAATATCACATTAATGCTTGTGCTATTTGTGACAAAAACAGCACTTGTGTAATATTGCGCTTGTTACTCGTGTGCTATTGCTTTACCATATAATATTAATTTAAGACAAAAACTCATACAGGGGCATTTTTGCTCTGATATCTTGAATCTTAGGGACACTCTAACGGCATTCTATAGCTACATCACGCAGTGAGTTTTTGCCCTGCATCATGTTTTATACATACACTGCATACACCATGAACAATCTGTGAAATTCTGGGTTCAGAAAGTGAAATCTTTCTCTTATTTGCTTTTCCAGCATTGAGACTGGGCATGGAGCAGGACACCTGGGTGATGATATCTGAGAAAGGCGAGAAGCTTTATAACCTCTTGAGTAAACAAGGCCACCTCATCAAAGACCGCAAGCGCAAACTCACCACCTTCCCAAAGTGCTTTCTTGGAAGGTAGGTCAGCGAGAGCCTTCTTCCTGGGCTCTGTCTGTGCAGATAATGGCTGTGAGACACTCCAGGAGAGATTACAATAGGGGTCATGACCTGTAGTATCACGGGAGAGCGAGTGACACGCTGAGAACAAGAGTGTGTTGCGGTAGGAGTGACTGTACTGACGGGAGCACATAACCTTTCATTTTGAACACTTTCAGTCACTCACACATAAATAACAGAGCAGTGCAGATAATGGAACTACAGATGGACAGCATTCGGTTGAACAGATCTCAGTATATTGTACATGATGAAGGGATCTCAAATAACACAAACACAGAAATCAACATTTTCTGTGGTTTTAAAGCCCCACTTGGCTACTTTTGCTCTCGGGGTCCCCCTACAGTTTGGAAAAAATAATGTCCTCAACTACTGTCGTAAGCTCTGTAATCCTACAACAGGGGATGCCATCGCGCGTGCATTTGTTGACATGACAGCCCTGATAGCCCTGAACTAGTGATGCGTGGCTCGTCTCATAACCCGCGGACCCCGTATGTCTATTTAATGGTCGCGGGTGCGCTGCGGGTTGTAAAAATATATACAGTGGTGCGGGGCGGACCAAATAACTTCATAAAAGCGGCCCGCGGGTCGGTGCAGCACTAACAGTTCCCCTGAACACTGCAAGAGGATTTCGAGTTCTTCTGGCGTCGCGTGTGAAATGTCTTCATCCCAGGTAACGTTACAGTCAGTGGCTTATGCTTCAGCATGTCATATGAATATAATTTCATGGGTTTTATTTTTTTCAAACGCCAAATAATCACGATGCTCACGTTTACAAGCCAGCGTCATTATAGTAGTCTATTGGTTACCGTTTTACAGAATCTATATGATACTTCAGTTCAATGTTTGAGTGGTAGCTCACCGTAACAAGCATGACAGCATCGGTCGGGCACGCCTCCTTCAGCTCACGCCGACGAGCAAACGCTGGTCACATGTTGATTCTCGTCCTGCCTTTAATCCCATCACTTTTTCGTTTCCTCTTATTGCTTTCCTCCAACAAAACCTTTTCTTTCTTATGTGTCTGTGCTGCTTCGGACATGACTATATTATCCGACGAACAAAGTTGGGCTCGCACGTCTGAATGTAAGGAAGTGTGGGTGTTGGTGGAAGTGACGTATATGCCGTAAAGCAGTCGAATTTTGTAGTTCTTTTTGTTCTCGGGTTACTACCCGAAACCTGAAGTTTAAAAGTACGATTAAAAACGATACAGACCCCATCAGGCTATGGCAGACGTGTCATTCAACCTATTGTAAGTCGATTTATCATCACAAGAGTCTTAAAAAATATATTATGAAGGTTGAAAAGTTACCTAGTGCTGTTTTAAGTCTGCCCTTTCCTGTAGAGTCCATCTGTCTCTTGTTTTTCTTCTTTGTTTTTCTTGAATATCTTGACTATGTGTTGAAGTAATCTGATCCCTTTTTTTGACTGTGACTTCTTTTAAGAACAGTTTTTATACATGCTTCTTATTAAGCAGTGTATAGTAAATCTGGTCTGTTTTTGAATGGTACTCAGAGTTCCCTGTTTGTGTACAGTTTTTCTCAGTCGCTTTGGTACATTTTTCACATCACTATTTACATTTGCTCAATAGTTAATGAAGTTCTCAAAACAATTAGTAAAAACTGCAAAACCTAGATGATAGCTTGCAAAAGCATGTCTCTTGCTCAAAATGTATAGCTCATTTCTCAAATGCAAGTATTCATGTCAATGAAAGTGTCATTAGGTATGTTTAGATGCATGTTCTAAAGCTGATTATGCATTATAACCTGACAATGAACATGGTCATGTAAGCGCAGTAACCCATTTTCTTTTATCGGAGTAAGGTCATAAACTGGTCTGAACACGTAGTTTTTTGCCTCTTACCCCGATTTTGCGCTGCATGTAAACGGATTAACCTGCTTTATGTCGGCTTATTGAAGTGCGCATGTGTGATAGGTGACAAACACGCAAACTTCGAGCAGATTTAAACGCATCCAGACAGAGCGAGCTAGCGTTTTGCATGAAATAAGTACGTATCACAAACGCAGACTCTTTTAAGACCCAGAAAACTGTAAAGATGTGTTCTCATCTCTTGCAGAAGTAGAAGAGATTCAGTCAAAATGCTGCATCTGTAACTGCATGAGAGAATAATATGAGCCGTAGATCTCCCGCTGACACGGTACACGCTTTATTTAATATTGAACAACTGACGGAACTTTTGGAATACTCACGGACATTATTATTTTTGACGTCACTACAAGGAAATAAACCCGGTTTATTAACAAAATCATGTAAATGCGGTTCACTTGCATTGTCAGTTTACTGGTTTGCATGTAAACGGGGAAAAGTGGTTATTTCAATAAGCTGAAATTTTTGAGTTATCAGCTTACTAGTTTGCATGTAAACGCACCCAGTGTCATCAAGATGAAAAGTCCTGACACCATTGTTTATGAACAAGATAGTCAAAAGGCTTTGTCATGTTTTCATTATGACAGTTTACTCTGTAAATGTTTTCCAACACAAAAAAGTCAGATCTCGGTGACTACCTGAAAATGCTCAAGACAGCATTATATACTTTTTGCACAGCCATTTGAAAAATGCAGTAAAGTTACACATTAGTGTATTTAGTGAGGTAACTGAGTACAAGGCACTGGATATGTATATTTCACATTACTGTATATGCTCTTTGCAATTCTAATTTGTTCACAGCATTGTGCAAAAGAAAAAATACACCCTTATTCAGAGGTGGAAAGTAACGAATTACATTTACTCACGTTACTGTAATTGAGTAGCTTTTCTGTGTACTTCTACTTTTTTAAGTAGTTTTAAAAATCTGTAATTTTACTTTTACTTAAGTACATTTTGATTAAAGTATTGTACTTCGCTACATTTTAAACCACATCCGTTACTGAGTAAAATGAATCATTAATGCATTATGCAAAGAGGGGAGGAAAAAAAACGCGATCCGGAAATGACTAATATTGAATAGAGGGCGCGGTGCGCGGGAGAGAACATGCGCGCAAATATCAGATGGAGACGAACAAGACAGACGTCAGTGACGCAGACCCAGGTGAAAGCAAAACGCCGTTGTGAACCCCTGGCTAGTATGGAAATACTTTGGATATAGAAAAAAATAATGTGGTGTTGTCCTGGAGGATATCAAATGTGAACAAAATGTGGATGCAAATGAAGAAACACATAGAACATGTTCGGGAACACATCCCTCTGTGCAAATAAAAGTATGTTTATAACTTAGGCCGATTGATTTCTGTGACGCAGAGGGAATCCCGGAATCCAGTCATGAACCTTAACTTTACATTATAAAGTAGAATTGGCGTAATACACGCAAACTGGTGGATGAACGAAAAACTCAAATGTAGAGCTGTAGGCCTTAGAAATAAATCAAATAGCGACATGGTCTGTGAACATTAAAGCCCCACTTGGCTACTTTTGCTCTCGGGGTCCCCCTACAGTTTGGAAAAAATAATGTCCTCAACTACTGTCGTAAGAGCGGTCATCCTACAACAGGGGATGCCATCGCGCGTGCATTTGTTGACATGACAACCCTGATAGCCCTGAACTAGTGATGCGTGGGTCGTCTCATAACCCGCGGACCCCGTATGTCTATTTAATGGTCGCGGGTGCGCGGCGGGTTGTAAAAATATATACAGTGGTGCGGTGCGGGCCAAATAACTTCATAAAAGCATCCCGCGGGTCGGTGCAGCACTAACAGTTCCCCTGAACACTGCAAGAGGATTTCGAGTTCTTCTGGCGTCGCGTGTGAAATGTCTTCACCCCAGGTAACGTTACAGTCAGTGGCATATGTTTCAGATGTCATATGAATATAATTTCATGGGTTTCATTTTTTTCAAACGCCAAATAATCACGATGCTCACGTTTACAAGCCAGCGTCATTATAGTAGTCTATTGGTTACCGTTTTACAGAATCTATATGATACTTCAGTTCAATGTTTGAGTGGTAGCTCACCGTAACAAGCAGGACAGCATCGGTCGGGCACGCCTCCTTCAGCTCACGCCGACGAGCAAACGCTGGTCACATTTTGATCCTTGTCCTGCCTTTAATCCCATCATTTTTTCATTTCCTCTTATTGCTTTCCTCCAACAAAACCTTTTCTTTCTTATTTGTCTGTGCTGCTTCGGACATGACTATATTATCCGACGAACAAAGTTGGGCTCGCACGTCCGAATGTAAGGAAGTGTGTGTGTTGGTGGAAGTGACGTATTGCCGTAAAGCAGTCAAATTTTGTAGTTCTTTTCTTTTTCTCGGGTTACTACCCGAAACCCGAAGTTTAAAAGTACGATTAAAAACGATACAGACCCCATCAGGCTATGGCAGACGTGTCATTCAACCTATTGTAAGTCGATTTATCATCACAAGAGTCTTAAAAAATATATTATGAAGGTTGAAAAGTTACCTAGTGCTGCTTTAAAGCACAAAACATTGCTATATGAATATATGATCTGCTGTTCTCTCTCTGTGAATGAGCTGCTCCGTCGACTACATATTGACTCTATTATTCTTTTAAAAAAATTACGAATTAATGATAAAAATAAGTTGTTAATCTAATTCATAATAATTTATTGAATTTAGTTTATTAGACATGTTTTATTGAAATTTTAATAAACAAAATAAACAAATGGTTTTAAGTTTGTTATAATAAAGCATTTGTTCAAACAAATTTAAAAAAAGACCAATCTTCTTCATTCATTTAACATCATTTTAACTAGTGATAATAACCATCATTTAATAATAGGTACAGTAAATGTTTAATTGATGTTTTCTGAGATAGTTGTCATATCGTGAAAATCTCATCCTATCACACAACCCTACAGGGAAGAGTCCCCCACCCCCACTGTTAAAAAGTAACTAAGTAACTTTTACTCTGATTACATTTTAAATGAGCTACTTTTTACTTTTACTTGAGTAAATTTTTAGACCAGTAATTTTACTTGTACTTAAGTAAAATTTCATTGAAGTAACAGTACTTTTACTTGAGTAGAATATTTTGTTACTCTTTCCACCTCTGCCCTTATTTACAACAAACATAAACTCCCTTTGGGTAGAGCTGCACACAACTGTAAACAATATTGCAGTACATATTGGAACTGAACATACAACATACATAGAACTAATGCTTCACACACCCCTTCTCATCAGTGAAAGTTGAGATTTACCTGAGAGAAATTTTTCAATTTAGGTGACATTTTCAGAAAAAAGAAAAAAAAGATGTACAAAAATGTGTACAATTTGCTTGACAGATTTGGACAACTAGTTCAACATTTGTGTATGTAATGACTCAAGCAATGAAATGAGGACTATTAGTTTTATATGGACTGATTATTCAGCATTCCCAAATATAGTTAATTTTGACTGACATTACATAAGCAAATGATAATGTTATAAAACAGCAGAGAGTTGTATGAAAGCAATTGATGGACATCCCAAAGCATTTGCAATTTGTTGGAAGGAATGAGAAACTGCTACTATGATGTGCACAAATGACTAAATGTTGTGGAGTTTGAACTAACTGTTGTGCAAATGTAAATAGTGATGTGAGAAATGCACCAAAGCGACTGAGAAAAACTGTAAACGGTAAACCACAGGCAGTGTTGCCACGTTCAAAATTTTCCTGTGGAATTGGGTTACTTTAACACTGTTGCCGCGGGCTGTCATGTCCGCAGGTTGAAGCGACCCCAATTATGTGATATTTAGCCCCAGGAATGCGAATTTTAGATGGGAACCCTGCCATATATTTTTACTCCCCCCAGTAATTGGGTGGGGTTTGTTGTAAAAACCTGGCAACCCTGACCACAGGGGTAACTACTTGCAGACCTGCAGACTTTTTTTGGCATTATGCATTGATTTGAGATAAATTATTTAGAATTAATTAAAATGGTCACAAGTTAAAGGGAACTGAGATTATTACAGCTTTACAGTGTTGTTGCCAGCTGAAATCCTAATCACATTAATCATATTATCTAATAAACAGACATGCAAGAAAATCTGGGGCCACAAACTATGTAAGGGCCAGACTATAAGACACAATGTATGTGTTGAATGAGACTGTGGAACTCTGCCACACTTCCAAATGGTCAGATGGAGTTAACTGCCTAAAAACCTGATTAGGCTAGTTGCTCATGATGTTACCATCGAGATTGTAAATACTTAAGGTACAAATACTTAAGGTACACTCTCAGAAGTACTGTGACAAAATTGTACCTTTAGGGGTACAAAAGCTTGTCACTGGGGCAGTACCCTGAACAGGACACCTTTGTACCTTTTTTACAACTAAAAGGTTCATAGTAGTACCTCAAGGTACATTTTTGTACTCTAGTCTAAGGTACTAATATGCACCTTTTAAGGGTAAATAAAGGTACAAATCTTGTTCTTATTATTTTCATTGTAGAATACAGTTATGCTGCTTAATATTTTTGTGGAAACTGAAACATTTTACCCCAGTATTCTATTACTTGCCCCAAACGTTTACACATTAGTGTATATTAGCAATCTAATTCCCCTTACCCTGGGTTAATGTTTTTTTTTAAGCCCTAGGTTAAAATCACTTTTTAACCCACTTTTTTATAGTAACAGTTTTTTTGTGCAATTTTTCACACTTGTAGTTTTGGTTACACTTTATATTAAGGTGTCCTTGTTCCAGTCTAATTAAACATTTAAGTACTTAGTAATAGTAATAAACCATGTGTATTTACTATAGGGTTAAGATTAGGTTTGAATGGTTAGTTGCATGTAATTATGCATCATTTAATCATTTATAGTTAATAATATAGTAACTACATGTAACGTGTAACAAGGACACTGTAAGAGAAAGTGTTACCACAATTATTTTAAAAACACTGTTGACAGTGGATGGGACTGAGCACCACAACACAACACACTTTTAGCCAATCAGCAGTAGGGGGCATGTTCATTAATAATGGGGGAGGAAAGAGAGTGAGCAAGAGAGAAATTTGATGAAAGACTGTAGAAGGAGAGATGGCTGAGAGACATTACAAAAGAAAAAAGTTCAGGAATATCACTGGAAATAGAAGGGTTATGATCTGGCAAGAGATTTAGGATAAAAAAGGACACAGAGGTTGAGTTGTTTTATTTCAAACATGAATAACATTGGATTTGCTATGTTTTACAGAACCAAGATATGCCTTTTTAACATTATTTTGCTTCACTTCAGTAGAGATAAATCCACTCTTGCATTGTGTGTTTGTACATTTTGGGGGCAGAGCAATGAAGGGAGGGGTGTGTTTTTTGGGTTGATTTCAAATATCAACTGTTTCTCAGAAATCACCAGTGGTGGAAAGAGTACTGAACAAGCATACAAGTAGATCATCAAGTAGAAGTACTGTTACTTGTCAAAAAATGTAGTTCTATTAGAATAAAAGTACCTTTCCTAAAGTAAAAAGTAGCCCTTTTAAAAGTACTCAAGATTAGTGAGTAGTGAGTATTATGCTATGAATTCCACTTTTTACCCTGGTAATTAAAATGTAGCTTACTCTTTTATGGATGATTCACAGTAAGAACAAAAAAGGCTGAGATCACCAACAGTATTTCAATATTTCTTTGACTATTTATTTTTATATTTACTAGCACTAAAAATACAGCCAGCAGCCAATAATCTGGTAACATTTATGACAACCATTTTGTAGAGGTTTTCTTGCGGTTAATTAAAAAAGGTTGTACATTAACAATTCTACGTATATTCTATTTATTTTTAAGCCCCATTCATTGTACTGTTTTAATTTCAATGGATATTTTCTCTGTAAAAAGAATACACTTAAGAAATCAGAATCGTGTAACTCACTATTTTCCCCACTGATTATTTTTGCTTGCAATTATAAAAAAATCTGATTTAAATATAAATCTGATGTTTTATTAAAGTAATTTGCTATATACATAGACTACAATTTTAAATCGCCACGTAAGTATACATTACATTAAAATATGCACTTGAATAAACTGACAGAAAGCAGGTTTGATTTAACGGAAGTCAAACGCGTGCCGCATGGACACACAGGACTGATTATTCGTCTTAGCCAATCACGTTGACAGGAAAATAAATAAACATAATGTATCGATGGCAGGTTTAGGGAAAATAGCTTAGTAAAAGTACCGATACAGCACTTAAAATTTACTCAAGTAAAAGTAAAAGTACACTCTAAAAAATGCTGGGTTAAAAACAACCCAAGTTGGGTTGAAAGTGCACTAACCCAACAATTGGGTTGTTTAAACCCAGTGGTTGAGTTGTTTTAACCCAGCAATTAGGTTGTCTTAAGCAACATTTAACTCAACCGCTGGGTTAAAACAACTCAACCATATGGTTAAAACAACCCAATTGTTGGGTTAGTGCATTTTCAACCCAACTTGGGTTGTTTTTAACCCAGCATTTTTTAGAGTGTACACTGTTTTTAAACTACTTAAAAAAGTACAATTCCTGAGAAAAACTACTCAATTACAGTAACGAAAGTATTTGTAATTCATTACTTTACACCACAGGAAATCACTTTTACGTACTTTTACGTACTGAGTAATATTAATTAACCACATGTTTACTTACAGTAGGGTTATGGTTTGGGTTTAAGATTAGTTGCTTGTAATTATGCATAATTTATAGTTATTACTATAGTAACATGCATCATGTGTAACAAGGACACTGGTAATACTTGTATATTATACTGTATGTTTTACAAAGTAGACAGTTTGGCCCCCTTTTAAAGCCTGAGTTTTAAAACCATGGACCGCTTTTGCATTGTTAACCTGTAATTGCAGTGCAGAGGTATGCAGTGTGAAACGATGCGGTGCTAGAATGTAACAGCAAGTTATTTAACATCAACCAACCAATCGTAAACTGCCTCAGTGCTTGCCTCATTAAATATTTATGCTGTGTATTTAATTTTTAGCATTTTAAGGAAACAGTAGCAAAGCTCAGACTTAAATCAGAGCAGATATTTCAGCAAATAAGTATTATTTGCATAAATATGCAAATAAGAATGTAAACCCAGAGTTTCTGTATAAAACAATGAAGTCTAACTACCCAGGATTACGGACTAAACCATGGAAACACAAAACAAGATAACCCAGGATTATGTTAACCTAAGGTTTAGAATACTTGCACTTTTAAGTGTTTTTTAACAACTTAGAGGGTAACCACAAAGTAGTTTCATACACAAGTTATCGTCGTTTCAGTAAGTTTGATCTGATAGAAATTTTGACGCCTACCTTTGAAGTTGTTAGTGTGAACATCTGCAGTCTGCGTTATGCTGCAGCACCCAGACCAGCAACTATAAAGGCGATTGTTCCAAGATGTGTTGGATTTTTCCTGCTCTGATCTCTTTTGTTTTAAGTGTGGTTGGGAAATCCTCAGGCTGAACTCAGATTAAGTGAGCTTGCCTGGCTATCCAGAAGTCTCTGCAGCTGGCATTCATAATTTAAACCCTCTGAGATGTCAATACGACAACCTCACCGTACGCTAAAATAAGACACTCAAGTCAAAACTCTACAACACTCAACCACAAGCAAGACTCTCACTCTTTCGAATGCCATTCTTGGTTGGGATTTGTCAGTTCAAAAGGAAAAACCTCCTCAAAGAACCACGACTCTTTCTTGTGGCCAGATTATATTGTTATAATATGCATTTAGGGGCACAACTTGTTTCCCCTAGAGTTTTCAGACAACACAGACAGAGAGGTCTGAAGCGGGAATGGATTCATTAAGGATAAAGAGATCACAGACTGCAGATAATGTTCAGGAGTGGGTGGTTTGTGCATCTCAGAAAGCCAGATGGACTGAAGAAACATATGACAGCAGAACCTGTGAAAATATATCTCTGTCTGGGTGAGCGTCCTGAAACGCTGCGGTGATCGGGCCACCGGTTTGTGTTACTAATTTAATGTGTGAATCGCAGCCAGCAGTATTTTTGATCAATCTCATCCCTGTTTGCTTCATATCTCTCGATGTCGCCACTAATTAATATAATTTCAATCTCCTCTGCTTTCATATAGTTCTACCCAAAAGACTCAGGAGGCGAGAATAACATTTGAATAAGATTTAATTACAGTTGTTTACAATGAGTATCATATATGAAATGATACAGTTCTTTGGCGTAGGCCACTTCCATAGTCCGAATCCAGAGGGTACGGATGCTTGCAGTTCCTGCCTGAAGATGAAGGCAGGAGCGGAGCATACCCCCGATGTTTGGACAGGGACAGACCTGGTGGTGGTGGGGAGGATGGGGGTGAACGTAGTAATGGGTGGGAACAAAACTTACTACAGATGACAAAGAATGATTGGCTAGATAGATAATTAATGAATGACATAGGAGTCTTCTAGGTAGAACTACGCAAGAGCTTCCATTTCTCCCTTTGCAATAAGCATCTGTCTTTTTGCTATATGGGCTAAATTTGAGTTGTAAATTTGCAGCAAATATTAGCTTTTAAATAACAATCAATTATTAAAACACGTGCTTTATCACTGTATTAATTTAAACCCTATTTTTTTTAGAACAAGCTACTCAAAACAATGTTTGTAGTTTTTGTTTAGTCTCAGGACTAGCATAAGATGCGTTTCATTTACCTTTATGCATTTGGCAGATGCTTTTATTCAAAGCGACTTACAATGCATTCATAATATACTGTATGTGTTGGATGCATTATTTATCATGGCTATATTGATTATTGGCTGATATTGGGGATTTATATTACTACAGTATTAGTACATAGTGGATATTTATCATTTGATCTTTATTATTTAAATATGAACTCTCATTTCCACATTTATTATAAAAAAAATGGTGCTTGTCAGAGCTATAAATTCATATCCGTATTATGCGCATACTATGTATGTAATATAATTATTTTTTATATTTGTAATAAACAAGAATACTCTATTTGAGATCACACACAAACCCTCTTGTGTTTACCCAGCTAATCATTAAAAATGGGTTGTAACTGCCTCAGCTCTAACCAAAATCGGCAGCTTTCATGGACTATTCAACCATAATCCCATAAATCCCACTTTTATTATAATGAGGATTAATGTTTCTCATTAAAATATTTACCTCCTCAGCTTTAGCACATATGTAATTTTTAATGACGATTAATCACACCCTTTTGTGCGATTAATCACATACTTATCGTGAAAATAAGCATATATAATTTATCTTGTTTAATATGCTCATTTTGTCAGATGAACGGGTGATGCTCACAAAACTATTTTCTGCAAGGGTCCCCCCCCCCCAAAAATAAAGGATACTTGGAGGCTCTAAAAGGACACAAAATAACCAATATCCATATAAGAGTCCATATAATTAATAAAATGATGCACCCATGAAAAAAAATATTACAGAACAAAACTTTTGAGAATTCAGCGGTATGTGTAGAGTATAACAACAAACAACTTGTTTAGAGCTTTTTAGAGCTTTACATTTTAGACGTGTCAAGATGCGATACTGTGCAGAACCACTAAAAACTAAAGCAAACGCCAGAAAAAAAACATTCGGAATGTGTCTGGAAACAATGTACTGAATGTACCTAAATGTGTCTATGCATGCAATGTGTGGTCAGTCCGTCGAGAGCGCACATTGTTTGTTTGCGCATCAGTAATAACGGAATCATGTGGGCTTTACTGTACATTCCACAATTGTCTTTACCTTGATTACAATCCGCATCCATCAAAACTTCACTAGCGGGATGCTGTTTTGCTTTATCCAGCTGTTGGGATAAGCTGTTGGGATGTTTTGACGTAACACTCAGTCTGTATTTCACACAGCGTAATGTGTTAGGGTTCGTGCTCTTTAGAAAGAGACAGAATGACAGAATAATACAGAGCTAAACAGAGAATGTGACAGAGCACGAGTTTTAAAGCTAAACAGACACTGATGCATCCCACTCCCTCCACCGGCATGTCGTCCCACAGTGTATCCTGGAGCCATCACTTCCCTAAGTAAAAGTTACACATGTATGCAGCCGTCCACGTGATATATATATAAATAAAAAATAGGACCCATCGGACCAGGCGACATTCTTTGACTGCTCCAAGGTTCAGTTCCGATGCACACATGCCCATTGTAGGTGTTTTTGATGGAAGACTAGGCTCATCATAGGCACTCTGATCGGTCTGTGGCTACTCAGCTCCATACGCAGCAGTCTTATTGTAATACATTTTCTCCCATAACCATCAATAAAAATGTTTGTGACGTGTCACTGTAAACCTTCTGTTGGCTCGGACCAGACTGTATAGCCTTCCCTTCATTGCCCGTGTGCATCGATGAGCCTTAGGCACCCCACACCTTGTCACTGGTTTGTGGTTTGTCCCTCCTCTGACCACTGTTGGTAAATTCTCAACACTGCTGATCGGGGGAAAGCCACGAACCTTGCCATTTCAGAGATACTCTGTCCCAGTTTCCTTACCATAGCAATTTGTCCCTTTTCAAAGTCGCTCAGATCTTTATTCTTGTGTATTTCTCCTGCAGCCAACACATTGATTATGCGAACTGATTAACATCTGCACAGACTATAATATACTACCTTGAGAGGAGATGATTAAATATATTCGCTACACCTGTGACTGCTCATAAAGTTTTGGCTGATCAGTGGAAAATGTATTTTTAGTTTTTTGATCAAATATTATTAACCAGCAATTTAGGCCCAATCCCGTACCCCTTAGCCCTTCCCTTTTCTCTTCTCCTTTGTTTTGCGCGTTCACGTAAAGGGGTAGGGGTGTCTCGAATTTTTTTTGACTGAAGGGATAGGGGTAAGGGGAAGGGCCAGATAGCCTTTCAAACAAAGTTTATTGCCCAAACTATTAGCGAAGGGTTATGATACATTTTCCTGCATACACAGACTACCGCACTACTAGAATGTGTGTAGTGATGTTGCCACTCAGGATCAATCACTTATGTGTTGCCTGGATCCATGCCAGTTTCTCCATAGACAACCATTTGAGTAATGTGAACTAATACGTAATAAATAAAAAATTACAGTTTGGAAAAAATAATAACGCAGTCAATATTTATATCACGTATTTCCTGTAAACTCTTGCGTCTCCAATGCAACAACTGACTTGTTTGTATTACATTGCAAAGAGCTCCGTTATCGCAGCACAACAGTAAAAAACTAAACCAGCCGGCTCGGACCAGCACAGAGTGGAATGGTTAACAAACAAGGAGAACAGTTTGGCTCTTTAGAAAAGCAGCTTCACCAGTCTTGTATGTTCTGTATCGTCTTAGGAAACTCAATAGCTCATAATTTTTTGAACTGAAAATGAGAACTATATTCAAAATCCAAATATAGTGCAAAACAACTTTGGAAGGTAGTAGTTTGTTATATGTTCTCCTGCCTGATTTCTGTTAGATATAGCCTACACACTTCACTGCTGTTCATACTCATTAAATGTTACAGAACACTAATAAAAGAAACGGAGTATGATGACATGTAATGGTGTAGTAGTGGTGTCCCATTTCTTAGGGGAATATGTTCACCCCTACGCCTTGCCACTCTGTTTCAAAGGGGAAGGGGAAGGCATAGAGGTAGGGGTAGGCGAAGAGGTATAAAATTGAATTGGGATTGGGCCATAGTGTATTCAGTCATATGACCTTAGTAGCAACATCATTGTAGCAAGTTCGATATAGTGAGGAAGGAAGAGGACACGGGGGTCGGCAGGACTGTTGATGCTCTTTATTTTCTCAATAACTCAAATCACAACGTGCACGCTTCAGCGTGTGTTTATCTCTGTATATGCTCAGTTTCGCTTCCGGGTCACGCACTTCCGGGTTCCGGATATCTCAGGGGATCGCATCAACAGTCCGACTCTCTCTCTCCCTGGTCTCCGGTTCCGCTGGTGTTTTATCCTGTCTCTGCGCTCATTACTAGAACAAGAGACAGGTGTTATTAATCTGCGTCCAACCCACTCACTTACCGCTCGTCCCGCGGCCCTCTCTCCCGCTGCAGACCTCGCTGAACCACGCCCCCCTTGCCACATACCCCCACCGCCCGACTCAGGCCGGGGAGCCGTCCGGCCTGCAGCCCCCCCCCCCCCCCCCCCCATTTCTGGAGAGGAAATCGGCCACAGCCATCTGAGCACCCGGCCTGTGGACCACCTTGAACTTAAACGGCTGGAGAGCCAGATACCAACGGGTGATCCGCACGTTGGTATCCTTCATGCGGTGGAGCCATTGGAGAGGAGCGTGGTCCGAACAGAGAGTGAACTCCCGCCCCAGGAGGTAATAGCGGAGGGTGAGAACGGCCCATCTGATAGCCAAACACTCCTTTTCTATGGTGCTGTACTTAGCTTCCCTCTTGGAGAGCTTACGGCTAATGTACAGCACCGGCCGCTCTCCCCCCTCCACCTCCTGGGCCAGGACTGCGCCCAGCCCCCTGTCCGACGCGTCAGTCTGCAACAAGAAAGGGAGAGAAAAGTCAGGGGAGTGTAACAGCGGCCCGCCACATAGAGCAGCCTTTACTTGGGTAAAAGCCTGTTGACACGGCTCCGTCCACTGGACCGTATCTGGTAGCCCCTTTCTATTAAGATCAGTCAAAGGGCTGGTGAGGTCCGAATAATTTGGTATAAACCGTCTATAATATCCCGCCAGCCCCAAGAACTGTCTTACCTCCTTTTTGGTCTTGGGCCTCGGACAGGTTGCAATTGCGGCAGTCTTATCAATTTGGGGACGCACCTGTCCATGACCCAAGTGGAAGCCCAGATACCTTACTTCCACCCGCCCAATCGCACACTTCTTCGGATTGGCCGTGAGCCCCGCTCTCCTCAGCGACCTCAGGACCGCCCTCACATGCTGCATATGCCGCTGCCAATCGTGACTATAAATCACTATGTCATCTAGGTACGCAGCAGCATATGCAGCATGGGGACGCAAAATCCTATCCATGAGCCGCTGGAAGGTTGCGGGCGCCCCGAACAAGCCGAAAGGAAGCGTGACAAATTGGTGTAATCCAAACGGCGTGGTGAAAGCTGTTTTTTCTTTGGACAATGGAGACAAGGGGATCTGCCAATAGCCCTTTGTTAAGTCCAGTGTCGAATAAAATCGAGCCGTGCCTAACCGATCAAGCAGTTCGTCAACCCGTGGCATTGGATACGCGTCGAACTTCGACACAGCGTTCACCTTGCGGTAGTCCACACAGAACCTGACCGAGCCGTCTGTTTTGGGGACCAAAACTATCGGGCTCGCCCAGTCACTGTTGGACTCCTCGATTACTCCCATGTCGAGCATTGCGCCTAATTCGTCCTGAACTACTTTTTTCTTGTGTTCAGGCAAGCGATACGGCCGGCTGCGAACTACCACGCCCGGCTCGGTCTCGATATGGTGCTGAATCAAGTCGGTACGTCCCGGTAGGGGCGAGAACACGTCAGCGAACTCCGCCTGCAATTTCGATAAATCAGCGAGTTGTAACGGTGAGAGGTGATCTCCCCCCGGGGCCAACGCGACTGATTGCGCTTTAATGCTCGCCTCTGGCCCGAGATCATCCTCTCCCCCGATCACCGTTGCCAACAACACCGATTCCACCTCATTCCATTTTTTAAGCAGATTGAGGTGGTATATTTGACGTGCCCCGTTCCTATCGGATCGTATCACTTCATAATCGAGCTCTCCTATCTGCCGTGCGACCTCAAACGGCCCCTGCCACTTTGACATTAATTTTGAGCTCGACGTTGGGAGTAGAACGAGCACTTTCTCTCCCGGTGTGAATTTGCGTAGTTTAGTACCCCTGTTATATGACCGGCTCTGGCGGTCCTGGGCTTGCAACAAATTCTCCCTAGATAGCCGCCCCAATGTGTGGAGTTTTGTTCGCAAGTCCATGACGTACTGAATTTCGTTTTTGGCCAACGAAGGCCCCTCCTCCCAAGTTTCTCGTAGGACGTCCAGCACCCCCCGTGGCTGTCGCCCGTAGAGAAGCTCGAAGGGGGAAAACCCCGTGGAGGCTTGCGGGACCTCGCGCACAGCAAATAAGAGGGGTTCTAACCACCGATCCCAATTTTTGGCGTCTTCCTGTACGAATTTACGGATCATGGATTTAAGAGTGCGATTAAATCGTTCGACCAAGCCGTCTGTTTGTGGGTGATAGACGCTGGTTCGAATGGATTTAATGCCCAATAATCCGTACAATTCGCTTAACGTGCGTGACATAAACGCCGTGCCTTGATCAGTGAGGATTTCTTTCGGAATCCCCACCCGGGAGATCAAACGAAACAGTGCGTCCGCAACACTCTTCGCCGAGATGTTGCGGAGAGCCACTGCTTCCGGATATCGTGTTGCGTAGTCCACGATAACTATCGCAAAACGATGTCCGCGTGCGGATCGCTCTAATGGCCCGATGAGGTCCATCGCAATTCTCTCGAAGGGGACCTGCATTAATGGTAGGGGGCGCAATGGCGCTTTTGGGGCGGCCAGTGGGTTCACCAACTGACATTCAGGACAAGACGCGCACCACCTGCGCACATTGTCATGAATGCCTGGCCAAAAAAATCGGGTCATTAAACGATTCAGCGTGGCTGCCTGTCCCAGGTGGCCCGCCATCGGGTTAGAGTGAGCCGCCTGGAAAAGCATTTCCCGGCGGCTCTTTGGTACTAACAACTGGGTTGTATCCACTTTTGTCTGAGCGTCTTGGGTCACTCGATACAACCTATCCTTAATTATGGCAAAATAAGGATACGTGACGGGCAATGCGGGTTGGAGGGACTGACCGTCGATAGTGCGGACCTGTTGGAAAGCATGTTTTAGAGTCTCATCTTGGGACTGCTCCAGAGGGAAGTCATCGCGGTCCGAGAGAATCAGTCTCTCAACCCCACTCGGTTCCCCTGAAGCTGTTCCCAAGGGTCCCGTATCAGTCTCGCCAACCTGCACTCGCACCGCCCCGTTCCCAGCCTTGTTTCCCCAAGCGGCATCCGCGCATAACGACCCCAATAACGCCGAAAAGGCGGGCCAATTCGTCCCCAGAATTAGCGGATGCCGGAGGTGGGGACTAACCGCCACCTCAACATTATGCTTTTTCCCCCTAAACTGTATCGTGACTGGGATAACCGGATATTCCACCACATCCCCGTGCACACACCGCACCTTAACCATGCGGCTTGTATCCAATGCCCCAGGCTGCATCAGGCTTTGATGGATCGAGGTTTGGTTACATCCTGAATCCACCAAGGCCTGATATGTACCCCCCTTGATACTTACAGGAATTTGGTACTCTCCTGCTTGATCGGGGGTGGTCCGCTGGACGTCCGGGATCCGGATCATTGTCCCGATGTCCATCCTCGGACATCGGTCCACAAAATGATCCGGATCACCGCACCGCCAGCAGGCCAGCCCAGGCTTACCCGCCACCCCTGCGGCGGGGAGTGGGTTGGAAGATGAGCGCGGAAAGGGGGCGGAACCAGAGCCATTGTCACCACCAGCCCCCAGTGGCCCCGCCCCCCTGGGCGGGACCCGCGAACTCCCAGACGGTCCAAGGCCCATCCCACCCCGGCCTCTGGGGGGGACGCGAGGAGGGCCTGGAGGGCGGGACCTGGGGAGAGGGACAGGTCGAGAGAGAGAGAGAGAGGGGGGAGAGAGAGAGGGAGAAGTTAGTGGGGGTTCGCCGACCCCCGGGCACGCCACCAGGTGGTCCTCCGCCAGGTGGATGGCCGTCTCCAGCGACGTGGGCCGGTGGCACTGGACCCACTCGGCGGTCTTCCGGGGAAGCCGAGTGATGAACTGCTCCAGCACCACCAGATCGACAACATGGTCCACGTCGCTGCCGCCGGCCAGCAGCCATCTGCGGCACTCGTCCCGGAGCTGTTGGGCCAATGCGAAGGGTCGACCGGACTCACCCCACTCCAGGGAGCGGAAACGCTGGCGGTGTTGTTCTGGGGTCCGGCCGACCCGCTGAAGTATGGCCCGCTTCAGGTCGTCGTAGTCCAGGAGGTTCGCGACCGGTAGATGTTGCGCGGCCGCCTGGGCTTCGCCGGATAGAAGGGGGATGAGGCGCACCGGCCACTGTGCCCGGGGCCACCCGCAGGCCTCCGCGGCTTTTTGGAACAGATCCACGAAGGCCTCGGGGTCGTCTTCCGGCCCCATCTTCTGGAGGGGCACGTGCACCGGTGCGCTGGCCCGCCCAGCGGCCTCGGCGCGAACCTCCCGGTCCATCCAGCTCGCGGTCCTCTTGCTGGCCTTGGACGATGGCCTCGAAGCGGCGCTCCTGTTCGGTCCGAAGGTCCAGCAATGCCTTATGGTGTTCCTGGTGGAGGACCGCGAGGGAGTTGATGATCTCCGCAAATGGCGAGGCGGAGGGCGTTGTCATGGCGGCGGCTCTGTCCTGCTTCCTTCCCGGGTTTCGGCACCAGTGTAGCAAGTTCGATATAGTGAGGAAGGAAGAGGACACGGGGGTCGGCAGGACTGTTGATGCTCTTTATTTTCTCAATAACTCAAATCACAACGTGCACGCTTCAGCGTGTGTTTATCTCTGTATATGCTCAGTTTCGCTTCCGGGTCACGCACTTCCGGGTTCCGGATATCTCAGGGGATCGCATCAACAGTCCGACTCTCTCTCTCCCTGGTCTCCGGTTCCGCTGGTGTTTTATCCCGTCTCCGCGCTCATTACTAGAACAAGAGACAGGTGTTATTAATCTGCGTCCAACCCACTCACTTACCGCTCGTCCCGCGGCCCTCTCTCCCGCTGCAGACCTCGCTGAACCACGCCCCCCTTGCCACAATCATGTTGTTCCACTTAAAGGGGTCCTATAATGCCCCTTTTTACAAGATGTCCCCAGAGTGTGTATGAGAAGTTTTAGCTCAAAATACCCCACAGATCATTTTTTATAGCTTGTTAAAGTTGTCACTTTTTTAGGGGGAGCAAAAAAACGCATAGTTTTTGTGTGTCCCTTTAAATGCAAATGAGCTGCTGTTCCCGACCCCCTTTCAGGAAGATGGCGAAGCTTCAAGAGCTTGAGTTAGCAGCTCCTAATACCTCATGCAGACACACAACGAAAATGTCCTAAACTGTTCAGCCTGTTATGTTCAAACCCGTGTCAGACAATGATGGAGAGACTCAAGAAGATGTGGAAGAAGTAGAATGCAACAGGTTTTTTTAATGGTTAGTTGATGATG
The DNA here is from genome assembly GCF_024679245.1 of Pseudorasbora parva. NCBI lineage: Eukaryota > Metazoa > Chordata > Actinopteri > Cypriniformes > Gobionidae > Pseudorasbora > Pseudorasbora parva. Next base: position 16,583,394 of record NC_090195.1, on the reverse strand, counting down.
TGGAGTTAACTATCTTCAAGTCATTGATTAGCATATTCTGACATGATAATCTATAAATTGCTTGTGTGGGAACTGTTGTAAAATGCACAGAGCCAGTGAATAAATGCTGCCATAAGATAGAATAGTGATAGTTTAGTTTAATTACGGTTATAATTTTAATGTTGTCATCTTGCTTTTATGACATGCTATTGCATTTGTGTTACGTACTCTATTGCAATAAATGTGATGCGGCAGCTTGAGCAGACTCCCAAATTTGGTGTACTATAACAACTTTTCCTCTTCTCAACATAGCCTTTGTTGCATGTTCCCGGGGGCAGGGTTTATGTATTTAGGTAAGTGATGTCACTAACCAGTCCCTACCAGCCATTTGTTGTAGTCCTTAAAAAACAATTTCTTTAAAAGAAAATATCTCCCTTTGCTTTGAACGTTGAGAGGCGTAACTTTGCAGATGTTGTTAAAGATCAAAAGCAACTTTACACACTAACTAAAGTTAAAAAATTGAAATCATAACCAACCACCCTTTTAAGCTATAGAAACATATGTGTTTCTTGATTAAAAACTTGAAGTCTTTGTGATCTGGAGCCGGAGGAATTAATCTCAGTAATGCAGTAAGGAGGACAGTGGAGTGATGTACAGTATGATTGTGCAGAAATGCAGGTAGCAACTTGAAAGCAATTACCAAAGTGACACCAGGCTGACAAACCCTATGTTATGTCCTGTCTTTGCAATCTTTTCTTTTTCAATCATTGAATTTCATTTCGTCATAGACACTGCTCTGATGTTATGCTTTACATGTGCACTTTATGTCTCCATCTGCCTGTCATTTCTCCATATCCATCATTTATTCAATCACCTAAAACCTCAGAGGTTTGCTGGAGTCTGAGATTTTTCTCATGTTGTACTCTGGGAAGAGCCACAGGATTACACTGGTGGAGCTTGGCGTGTTCGTTTTGGTTTTGTGGAGGGGTGGTTGAGAAGGAGTGCCGGGAAGGGAGTGGTGGGAGTAGAATCAGATATTCTCCACTGAGACAGGGGCTTTACCCAGCAAAATGACAAAATTATACAGGGCAGTCAGTTTAACTTTATCAGGAGAAAAAAAGGGGAGAAATAGACAATGAGCTTGTCTAAAAGGTTTGAACTTTGAGGGATATTTAAGGACTGATATATACAGTCCCTGACAAAAGTCTTGTCGCTTGTGTACAAATTGACCTAAAGTGCCGCTGAAATATATTTCTAATCAAGATATTTTTACAAGAAATGGCTCATTTTAATCCCACCAGCTTTTGTGATAATGTTTCAGTGAAAAACTAAACTTTCAAAAAGTATTCTAATATTCACAGCTTGGTAAAGCCCATTGAGTCAATTTTTGCAAAGACATAAGTGTTGCCACCTTGTCATATGAGCTTCACCTGTGACTAATAATGGATCAATTAGGTCTCAAGTGTGTATAAAAAGAACCCCAGTACACTAGACCTTCACATCAACTGCAACTAGACCTCTGCAAACATGCCTAAGATTCACCCTGAGACTAAAGTTTTGATTATCAAGAGGCTGAAGACCAGATCCACTGCTGATGTGGCAGACACCTTCAATGTGTCTCAGCGTCAAGTACAGAGGATAAAAAAAAAGATTTGAAGAGACTGGAGACGTTTTTGACAAGCCCAGGTCAGGCAGACCCCACAAGACAACTGCTCGAGAGGACTGTTTGTTGGCTCGAAAATCCAAGGCCAGCCCATTTTCCACTGCAGCAGAGCTCCACGAGACCTGATCACCTGAAGTCCCTGTGTCAACCAGAACAGTTTGTCGGATTCTGTCTCAAAATGGCCTCCATGGTCGAATCAGTGCCCAGAAGCCAGCACTAAACAAAAGACAATTGAAAAACCGTGTGGCATTTGCCAAGGCCCACAGCCTGCTAAAAGGATGGACGCTGGAAAAGTGGCAGAAGGTGGATTTTTCAGATGAATCCTCTGTTGAATTACACCACAGTCATTGCAAATATTGGATCCGAGATTCACCCAGAAAACAGTGAAGTTTGGTGGCGGAAAAATCATGGTCTGGGGTTACATCCAGTATGGGGGTGTGCGAGAGATCTGCAGGGAAGGCAACATCAATAGTCTAAAATACCAAGAAATCTTAGCTACCTCTTATATTCCCAACCATAAAAGAGGCCAAATTCTGCAGCAGGACGGTGCTCCATCGCATACTTCCATCTCCACATCAAAGTTCCTCAAGGCGAAGAAGATCAAGATGCTCCAGGATTGGCCAGCCCAGTCACCAGACATGAACATCATTGAGCATATGTGGGGTAGGATGAAAGAGGACACATGGAAGATGAAGATGAAACCAAAGAATATTGATGAACTCTGGGAGGCATGCAAGACTGCTTTCTTAGCTATTCCTGATGACTTCATCAATAAATTGTATGCATCCTTGCCAAACCGGATGGATGCAGTCCTTCAAGCTCATGGAAGTCATTCAAGATATTAAATTTGGATCTCACAGCACCACAACTTAATTTGCTGACATATTTTTGTATTTGCAGTAAATTTGTTCAATTTCTGTATAGGCGACAAAACTTTTGTCTTGCCAAAATTTGACCTTTCTGTCTTGATTAAGTGATAAATATTTTTTCTGTGAAAATTATTTATTTCAGTGCATTAAACATCATTTGGGAGGGTTTTAGCTTTTCATATGAGCTATTTCTAACACCAATTAATTAATTAAAAGTCAGGTTAATATCAGGTATTTCTAGAAAATAGATAAGCGACAAGACTTTTGTCAGGGACTGTAAAGGGATAGTTCACTTTGAAATACAATTTTGATGTTTTAGCTTACCTCATGGGCATCCGAGATGTAGGTGTATTTGTTTCCCCAGTAGTTTCAATTTTGATCATTTTAGGTCAAACCGTTCTTGTCTGTGCCTCACATAATGCAGGTCTATGGTCACCACCTCAAAGAGCATACACAGAGAAGTCCAAATTAAACAATCCCCCATCGTAAGTACACACTGATGGCCTGAGACACGAAACAAGCGGTTTGTGTGAGAAAACGAACAGTATTTATATCGTTTTTACCTCTTGTACACCACTACGTCCGACTGATCCGAGGGCGCGCATGCGTGTTTCCTGTTGTAACTAAATATTGGCTCATGTCATACGGACTAAAGAAAGGACACCCAAGTTGTTATCAGCACTCAGGTCAGAAGCCTGCATCTCTGATGGTATGGGATTGCTTGAGTGTGTGTGGCATGGGCAGCTTACAGATCTGGAAAGGCACTATCAATGTTGAAATGTATATTCAAGTTCTAGAACAACATATGCTAACATCCAGACATTGCCTCTTTCAGGAAATACTTTGTATTTCTCAACTTGACAATACAGAGCACATACTGCATCAATTACAACATCATGGCTGCGTAGATGAAGGATCCGGGTACTGAAATGGCCAGCTTGCAGTCCAGATTTTTCACCCATAGAAAACATTTGGTGCATCATAAAGAGAAAAATGCAACAAAGAAGATATTAAACATTTGAGCAACTAGAAGCCTGTATTAGACAAGAATGGGACAACATTCCTATTCCTAAACTTGAGCAACTTGTCTCCTCCGTCCCCAGACGTTTGCAGACTGCTATAAAAAGAAGAGGGAATGCCACACAGTGGTAAACATGGCCTTGTCCCAACTTTTTTGAGATGTGTTGATGCCATCAAATTTAAAATCAACTTATTTTTCCCTTAAAATTATACATTTTCTCAGTTTAAACATTTCGTCATCTATGTTGTATTCTGAATACTGAATATTGCATTCTGTTTTTTTTTCACAATTTGTACAGTGTCACAACTTTTTTGGAATCGGGTTTGTAGATAGATAGATAGATAGATAGATAGATAGAGAGAGAGAGAGAGAGAGAGAGAGGGAGAGAGGGAGAGAGAGAGAGAGAGAGAGAGAGAGAGAGATAGATAGATAGATAGATAGATAGATAGATAGATAGATAGATAGATAGATAGAAAGAAAGAAAGAAAGAAAGAAAGAAAGAAAGAAAGAAAGAAAGAAAGAAAGAAAGAAAGAAAAGTGACTGGACTTAAACTCTGTCACACTGAACAGGAAGACTATTAATTATTGAGCTTGTCTCTGTGGTGCGATCACTCAGTTTTAATGATTTTGTTGACAGTCAGTGATATAATTTATGGTTCCTTCTTTGTTTGTCCTCTCATTATTTTATTGTCCTCTATCTGTCTTTTCTTAGTGAGTTTGTGTCATGGCTGATGGAGATCGGTGAGACCAATAACCCTGAGGAGGGGGTTCATTTGGGTCAAGCCCTCCTGGAAAATGGCATCATCCACCACGGTTAGTTCCATTTACACTCTATATGCCATTGTGTTATATCTTTGACCACATATACTGGCTTTCAGCATGACACTACTGGCTGCAAAGTTTGAAAGTGAAACTGGGATTCATGAGGGACTGACATTTTTATAATAAAATAACAGTATACATGCAGCTGAGCAAACACACAGATTAGCATTATGACATTAGCCTGACAAGCCAGATCCACATCAAGATGTTTGGTCTGGAAACTCACCATAGACAGGGCTCAATCCGAGGGGCGGGATAAACGGTTGTCTTTCAAACTCCCTCTGCACGCGATAGGATAGCGCTACACCAACCAGAGCAACGGAGGTGAAGCAGAGCTAGTTGACAGGTTAAACTTTTGCTGTATCCGGTCAGCAAAACTCCGAACACATCTTCCCTTTTTAAGAATGACTTCAGTGCCGTTCTTTGTTCTTTTCTCAGAGAAAAGCTTAACTCCAAGTCTTCCAGAGTCGCGGTCAAAGTTGATTCGAAAGACCGCGTTTGCCAGTTTTTTTGTTTACTAGAAGCACGCAAGTGCAACTCGGCCGTCATTATGTTAAGCCCCGCCCACCGACTCTATACACGATGTGATTGGCCCGACTAGAGTTTGGTTTTACAGCTCAGAAGTGAATTGAGAGTTGCTAGATGACACTTGCGCCAAATTAGATTTGCTGCCTCTAGGGTGCGTCTATAGATTTCTAGGCTATTATGACAGCTTAAAACCATCTCGAATGTATCTAATATGATAAAACAGCGCTGCGTTAGCCCATATACGCATGACCGGAAGAAGCGGAAATGTTTGTCTTAGGCATAATAAGAGTTCCGCAAAATCAAGGCGTCATCAAGCTACGCCTTTGTTTTGAATAGGCGTCCTCTAGCGGTGAAAAATTACATATTGTGGCTTAAAGAACATATTTTAAATCAAAGGGGTTCTAGGTCAACATTCATCAAAATATCTTCAACCTTGTGTTGTGTCCCTTAGTTTTAATAACACTGTATAAATGTGAGGGATGTTGAGCGTCAGATAAGAATAGATAACACATATGCATGTAATATTCTTATCATTATGCAAAATGCAGTAGGCCTATAGCAAATTGAACTAAAGGCAGTTGGAGATTTATTTTTCAGTCATAGCCATTCGCATGAATGTTATGAAATAATGACTGTTATTTCATAATCTACTTAGCTCAATTAGTCAGTTGATGAGTTTCATCATCACCATTTGTACTCTATTCATTTGTTAATGCAGATGGCTGATTGGACAAATAGCCCTCTTAATATTTCAAGGGCACTGACATCATTGTTTTCAGGCCCTGTGGAATTCTTCAGCGTCCAAGCAGATGGCTTTTTATAACTTTGTTTATGCAAAGTGTTACAAATATTAATCGCTTCACACCCTGCTGTTTGTTTAATACTGAGGGAAATGGCTTGTCTTCTGCTCACTATTTCTTTTGTCTTTTTGGGTCCAGTTCTTAATGCAGACTCGCAGTATGAACTTTTTTTTCCTTTTTTTTTCTTTAAAGGAGACTGACTGGCTTTGAGCCAGGACTTCATGCTAAATCACTTTTCACTTCACCGCTTCCTAACAGGGAGAAATAAATTCAGGCATTAGGGCTCTCTGTCCACTCGCTCACATTTACGGCTTTGGTGAGAAAGATCTTTAAGCCTTTACTGTTCCCTGAGAAGGATGAATTCATTTGGCAGAAAGAGCAGGATTACTTTTCATAAGCATGTTGGTGTTACTTGCATTTGTGCTTACATGGAGCTGAAAGCCTCTAAATTCAATTGAACAGATTATGAAGGTCCTTAAGAGTTTTTGTAGCCTTTTGTGTTATTGTTGTACAACTTTTTAATACCAACAAAGACATGCAATTAGTCTCATTGTGAATAGTGTTTCTATCGCCATGCACGTTTTAATCAAATTAGATTATATTCTATACGTTTTAAACCTTTATATTGCAGTGTTGATGTTTTTATTAAAATAGTAAAAAAGTGCTAATGCAATAACAATAACAATGCAAAACGTGTACAAAGTTTTTTAAAATACTTATGTCTTTGGCAAAATATGTTTAAAAAATATGACCTAATGTCTAATGCTTCTCATGGCACTCATAGCATTGGATACATTTGATGGTTAAGACTTTAATTTATTCCACTAACTATTTGAATAGAAAATTATGAATTGTATATCTCATTTTAAAAAAAGGGTTTAAAAAGGATTATAAAAATATTTTCTTAAAATTGTCCTGTTCTACAGTTACTAATTATTTTGTGGGACGGCTTGTAAATTAACTCTATTAGTATTATTGTTATTATAGTTGGCAATATTTGAATTTATTTATGTACACTTAGATTTAAAAAAAAAAATTATACTCAACAAGGCTGTATTTATTTAATAAAAATAGTAAAATTGTGGAATAGTATTAAAATTTTTTTTAAATGAGTTATTTAAAACAAATGTATTCCTTCCACAGTGCTCAAGAAATAATTCTTATTAAAACAGTTTGCTTAAAGGTCCCCTTCTTCGCGATTCCATCTTTCAAACTTTAGTTAGTGTGTAATGTTGCTGTTAGAGCATAAATAATACCTGTAAAATTATAAAGCTCAAAGTTCAATGCCAAGCGAGATATTTTATTTAATAGAAGTTCCCTTTCAAAGCCTACAGCGAACGGCCGGTTTGGACTACAGCAGGAAGTGCAGGGATGTAATGACGTCACTAGAACCGTTTGTTGACTTACCCTCCGCCCACAAGAACACGCAAAAAAGGGGGCGTGGTCTTGCTGCTCTCCCACGTGGGGAAGAGCGTGTATTCAGCGCTTGCATCTCCCCGTTATGGTAAGAGACGGGACCTTTCCAGGCAAAGTGCGCTAAGCTGCTGTCCAATCACAACACAGGAAGCGCTGGCCCAATCAGAACTCGTTACGTATTTCTGAAGGAAGGACTTCATAGAACAAGGAAATCATCGGGCCGATTTTAAGACAGAGGAAACAGTGCTGTACAGATAAGTCAATTGTGTGAAAAATACTGTGTTTTTTTACACGCAAAACAAACTCATGTTATATTGCACACTGTAAACATAATCAAAGCTTCGAAAACACGCGAAGAATGGGACCTTTAATATTTTTGTTTAAACCATGATGCATTTGAAAGTTCTAAATATTTTTTTGTAACATTGTAAATGTCTTTACTGTCACTTTTTAACAAATTTAATGCATCTTTGGCTGAATAAAATTATTAATTTCTTTCAAAAATTGCACTGACACCAGACTTTTGAATGGTAGTGCAAACGTAAATTTATGTAGATGGAAATGTATTATTTTGATGAATTTTTTTATAGTCTTGATTAAATCTCCACCTTCTTAAACTCATTCCAGTTACAGACAAGCACCAGTTTAAACCGGAGCCGGTGCTCTATAGGTTCCGCTATGATGACGGCACATACCACCCTCGCAGTGACATGCAGGATGTCATCTCCAAGGTAACTCAATCGGCTGTGATCTTGCTAAATGGCCGGTTTCCTCTGTCTCTTTATGCCCCTTGGAAAAGTTTGACATACAATAACGAACGCCCTTCTTCCCTCAGGGTGTGAGGCTGTTCTGCCGACTCCATAGTTTATTCACACCAGTGATCAGGTAAGGAGCCAGTATCTTAGTTCCACCTCATTACAGCTGTCTCTAGTCACGCCAGTTCTGCCAGGTGCGATCGCACCCCTGCCGTTTCTACATCCGCTCTAAAGATAGCACCTACAGGGAAAAAAGGCTGATAGGTGAAAAGAAACAATTATACTAGATGTCTTATCCAGAATTAGATCAGTTATTGATTTTTTTATGTATGTTTGGGCACATACCATCATTTTACAACCATTGTCTCAGTTGGGCAGTGGGCACAGTGTTGTGTCATACTCCTTCATGTGTAATCAGTGTCAGAACTGCAGTACAAATGAGTGGAAGTCCTGAATGTAAAACAGGTGCAATTTGAGGTTTTGGCAGCTGACAGGCCCAAGGACATTCAATTGTGTATGCCAACACAAAGCCAATGGACTCTGAGGGCACGTTTTCTTGTTTGGCCGATCGAAAGAGTCCATTTTTCAATTTTCTGCTAAATTCTGCCATGGTTGTTGAAAGGATTGTTGGATTGTACTGCAAATATGCACTCCTACAGTGCATATTTGTAAAAGTTGCAAGCCATTTTGTCGAAAGTTTAACATTAAACAGCACTCATTTCAGTCTGTCAAAGCAATAATGTTTACTTTGTGTGTTCACCTCTACATTTGCATTTTTAAATGTTGTCTGTAAGGCTGAATATATGCCATAAAGTATAGATCCATTAATATGCTTTAGTTTTTTCTATTTTTAAATAGTATATTTAAAGCTGCAGTCCGAAACTTTTTTGGTAAAAATGATCCAAAATCAACTTTTGAACAAGTACATAACCAGCCAGTGTTCAAAGCTCTCTCCTTACCTTAGCCCGATTCACAACAGTGGAGTAGTACTGGTGGATTTCCACAGGAAATCTTTGCGTCATTATGCAGAAGATGATTTACTTGAGTACTGTACTTAAGTACACTTTTTGAGTTTCTGTACTTTACTTGAGTATTATTTTTTCTGGAAACGCATGATGTTAAATTCACTACATTTGAAAGACAAATATTGTACTTTTTACACCACTACATCAAGGTCCTCAAAGTCAAAAGTCATTTCTGTAGCAGTTTTGAAAGTCAGTGGATGATTTTCTTTCTAACTTCTTTAAAATTTGTTTGAGTTTTTGCAGAAAGTCTATCAGGAATAGCTCATGTAGGATTACATTAAGTTCAGTGATTTCCTAGCATTTTTTGAACATCGATTTATAGTTTATAGCAAAATGGAAGAAGACGGCTGTCAAAATGTTTATTTTGGCGAGTAATCGCATAAACAAAGTTGATTATGTCTTAAGTGAACATAAATAGTTGGGAGAATATCAGATGTGTATCAGTGTATTGGATCCGTGCATTCTCCCTTAAAGTGACAGCAGCTTTGTAAAGAGCTTTGTAACTTATATACAAGTATTTAAATGAGTTTAAGTTAGTCGTATGCTAGTATGTGGGATGGAACATCACTGACTGGCTTAAACCATCATGATGGCATGGTGTTAATTTATACAACAGTAATAAAATAATGCATTGACATAAAAAAGGAAATTTACTTTTGATACTTAAGTACTTTTGAAAACAAATACTTCTGTACTTTTACTTAAATAAAAATCTGTTTTTACAACTTTCACTTGTAACGGAGTAATATTTGACCAGTAGTACTGTTACTTTTACTCATGTAATGAAGTTGCGTACTTTGTCCAGCGCTGTCATTATGTCACCTCTGTACACATAAAGAAGGAGTCCTGGGTAGGCTAAAGTACTGTAATGCTTTTTTTCTCAGTTGGCCAGAACAAAAATGGCAGACATGCTACTTGCTCTTTCAGATGACATTTTATGGTAAAAATTCTTATTTTGGTCAAACTTCCAAGACGTAAAATCTGTGATTTCCGAGAGTATCTACACCGGCGCAGTGAATAAATGACAGCCACACATAATCCTCAAAACTATTCGATTCATCTGCGCTGAGGAGCCGCACCAATGCACAGCCCGCATAAAGATAATAATTCTGCAAATAACTGCAATTGCAGGTTTCAAACAGAGATGGCGACAAAGAGGCAAAAAATACGGACTGCAGCTTTAAATAATCAAATAATGAACAAGATTTTACTTTTCTATTATTTAATTAAATATGGTAATTAACAAAAATGTATTAATTGTCCAAATAATAAAACCAATTTAGTTTACAGCTGACAATCATGTAACTGCCAACGTTCCCGGGTACATAGGAGAACAGAACTTGTTCCTCCACCATAAATAAATCACCATCCAAATGTATGAGTTTTATCCCTGATGTGCCATGCAAATTGATTTTTACAGACGTCCCCATGAGAATCAATTACTGTCCGAATAGGGCTTAAGAATGCCTATGTGCCAACATTTCACTACTATATGCACTGAGAATCTCCTTGTGGAGCTATAATTGGAGTATCCAGCTCTAGTTTAATTATCTGGTATTTCCTGCTGGTTGGAGGGGTTCTGGGGGGACTTCACACCCCCCGCCTCACCCAAAAAAACAAAAAAGGTCTTCTGCATCCTGAAATTCAGGATGAGTAACATTCCCGACATAATTAGAGAAGTAGAACAAAAAGAAACTAAATGTTGGAGTGTTTTAAAAAAATGACCAAGAGGATAAATCCTAGAGGATTTAAAAGGTTTGGTTGACTTCGCATACACTTGTCCTGCAGATTGCAGTGCTCTTGTGCCAGGCATATGACTGTCTGTGGTAACACTGTTTACCCTCATTTGTCATGGTGACAGTTCTGGGTACAGCTACAGAGAAACGGGCTGGCTCCATGTCTGTAGCGGTTAAATCGTGGCAAAGCCTGTCCAGCCTCACACTTCTGGTCTGTGATTAAAACAAATCCTTATATAATCGGACAGAACCCATCACAAACACTTGAGGTGCACATTGAGAGAGTTACAGTGGGATTGCTTTGAGAGAAAATGCACATTTCCTGTCATCTGGAGGTGTTTGCTTGTGTAAAAATAAAATGGGGATATAATTCTCAGAACAGCAAAAAGCTACGTTTGGCGTTGAGTGTTTGTGAGATGTAGGGTGTGGGCCCTAGTCTAGCCCTCTGACCTAGCGCAGTGAGTGTCCCCCAAGAGACCCCTGGCTTCATGGGAAAATCATTGCTCCATTTCATTTCCTGCGGTTTGGAAATAGCCACAAATGCATCAATTTGGCCCACTCCAGGTCCTGGAGCTGGACCGAAGTGGGCTGAGGGACACCTGCTGACTGCTATTGGAGCAGAGAAACACGTTGTATGTCGAGATTATTGCCATCTAATGAAAATCTTTTTTTTTTTTTTACTTGACACATCATCTTAAATATGAAACACTAGTTTTAGGGCACTCAAGAACAGTGTGAGCAGCACACACTGGCCAAGATGCCTGTCTAAATGTTTCTGGCTTTAGCAGTTACCTTTTAAGAGCGTGAACTTGAATTTAAATTTCCATGAGGGTTTCAGCACGTAATTCAAAGTTTTTCCTTCACACATCCCTGAAGTGACAACCAAAATGTTCTGTTCAACAACATTTTTTTTTTCAGATTCATTTACTGATTTGTTAATGTATTCCTTCACTGATTTGTTCACTGATTCATTCAGTGGCTTTCGGTGACAAGTGTCTTTTTGTGTTTTGAGTGCGACACTGATTCATTAACTCAACGATTGATTAAAAATAACAGCTGTTTACAACTGAGAATTTTTTTTTTCTCCGATTATTATACTGATTTGGATTCATTCACTGCTTTATTCACTGATTAGTTAACTGATTAGTTTAATGGCTTTAGGTGGCGACAAGTGACTTTTTTGTGTTTTGAGTGACACATTGAGTAATTAACTCAATGATTCATTAAAAATAAGTCATTCATGACTCAAAAAAGATGATTTAGCACCACTGCTAAAACGATTATAAGAAGATCTTCTCAACTCCATTTTTGGATGAACTATCCCTTTAATCGACAAGTTTTAATGGGTTAGTTCACCAAAAAAAGTAGAAAATTTTGTCACTAATTACTCTTCCTCATGTCGTTCCAAACCCATAAGACCTTCGTTCATCTTCGGAACAAAAATTAAGAAATTTTTGATTCAATTACGCTTTCTGAGAGCAGCGTTATTGCCACTTTCAAGAGGTAGTAAATACATTGTTAAAAATCAACCTTAATTGTCAACCTTAAAGGAACTGTATGTAAGAAATGTATTTCAATGAATCATAAAATGGCCCTGATATGTCACTAGACATTAAGAAATCATGTTAATTTCAAATACTTATATCACTGACAACAGTAGTCTGACCTGGATATTGTCATATCAAATTAGTTGTTGCAGCCCTCAACTGTTGACATGTTGTGTTTTGGCCTGAAGCGCAGAGTGCAGTACCAGTTTTGGCCACAATCTTACATACAATCTTACTTTTTGTGCACTTTTTGTGCACAAAAACAAAACAAAAATAACAACTTTATTCAACAATTTCTTCTCGTCTGTGTCAGACTCTTATGCTGCTAATGTAGTAAACACAGTGCAGCACTTCTGGGTTCTACGGCAGAACGCCACCTCATTATTGGCTTGCTCCTGCGTCAGCATCACACGCATGCATCGTGGTGCTCAAGTGAACAGTGTTGGCCAAAACAGAACCGGCGTTCTGAAGTAGAACTTCATTAACTGCGTAGGCCAGATTAACGAAGGTCTTACGGGTTTGGAATGACATGAGGATGAGTAAATAATCACATCATTTTCTTTTTTTGATGAACTAACCAAAAAAAAACATTCTGTCCCTTAAAGGGATAGTTCACCCAAAAATGAAAATTATGTTTCATGTATGTATCATAATTTTTCATTTTTGGGTCAAGCCATCGTAGGTGTATGTAACATTCTTCTTTCAGATGAATACAATCAGAGATATATTTAAAAATGTCCGAACTCTTCCAAGCTTTATATTAACAGTGAATACAGAAGGCAGTATTTTACATGTTAAGTATCAATTGTTTATTTTTTTACAAAAATCCATCGATTGGCTTCAGACGGTCTTTTTTACCCATGAGGAGCCATGTGGATTACTATTATAATGGATGGATGCGCTTTTTTGTCTTCAAATGTTGGGCTGCCGTTTACTGCCATTATAATGTTTGGAAGAGCCAGTGCGTTTGAATATAACTCCGATCTGTATTTGTCTAAAAGAAGAATGTCATATACACCTAGGATGGCGTGAGGGTAAATCATTGGGTAATTTTCATTTTTGGGTGAACTATCCCTTTCAGAATCACTCAGATCATTTTTTTGTAACTTTGTGTGGTCAGCAAGAGCAGAATATGTGTTTAGGGTTCTTATTCGGTCAAACATTGTGACCCCTGTGCAACACTAAAAAATAAATACAAGGTAAAGCACTTGTTTGGGCTTTGAAAAATTAAGGGGAAAGGGTCGTTGTGATGTGAAAGCCCAGAACAGCTCTCTCAAGAGCTTTTCAAGCGGATTCTAGTCAAGGCAAAGGTTAACAGTCAACTTGAAATGTGTGTCTCTAGAGGCTACTTTAAAGAGGAGACATTTTTGAACTGGTCAAGTCAAACGTTACTTGTTTTCCACACAGGGATAAGGACTATCATCTACGAACGTATAAATCGGTGGTAATGGCCAACAAGCTGATCGACTGGCTGATAGCACAGGTAATGCTTGACACGGTTTTATAGACTGACTGGAAACACCAAGACCTCCATAGGAAATGAGACAGGAGGAAAGAATGGAGCAAATTCAGCTGAAGTAGTAGCGAGATAATCAGGCCGGACAATATCAAATATACAGAGTTGTGAACTGTAACAATGAACCATTGCCTAGCCACGTAGTCTAGATCTGTCAACTTAAAAACAGACAAATCACTGTGAGATTGCAGATTTGGATTAAATTTGAAGTGTGGTTCAGATATTCAGAGGACTCTTTCACACTCATGCACACCATTGTTCAAAAAGATTATGTATTTTTTTATTATTATTACCATGTGGTAATAATAATACAAATATGTTCCAGGAACGTTTTGGTAACATTCCCATTAAGTTATAAAAACAATATTTTTGAATGTTCTCTCAAATGCCGCTAGAGGGCGCCTATTCAAAACAAAGGCGCAGTTTGTTGATGCCAAGTTTGAGCGCAAAATCTTGGTAGTGTTTTCACCTCACAGCTAGTGGAAAATAAACGGGATAGGACTCGGGCAGAAATCATGTTCATGGATGCGATTATTAATGTTACTGTAGTATCAAGCTGAGCAGGACCGAATGTCGAGGGAGCTGAGCAAGGCCGCTGGAGCGATTGTGTAACACACGGCTCGCAAACAGAGGGACTTTTATTATGACGGGACACAGTTCGCAGGTGTCATATCCGCTTATCCGGTCATGATTGTGAGGTAACGCAGCTCTGTTTATCATATTAGATACATTTAAGTGTGTTTAAAATGATGTCATGACGTTGCACTGTGCGCTCGCTCAGAGGTTGCTGTGACACTTGTTCACACTCGATTTTTGACTTCCTCAGACGTCCCAGGTCCTTGGTTAAAATAAGAATTTTCTCACAATTTACAAATAGTTAGAAACATTTGGGATATTGTAAGAACTCATCTGAACAAAATATCTAACACTGGCCTTGTGGTTTTTGGATATTTTACTCCAAAAATCCTACATAGTGCACCTTTAAGGGAACATTACACGTTATAATTTTTCAAACAAAATGGGAACGTTCCGAAACGAGTAACATATAAAACACTAAACATTTGAAGGTTAAAAAAGCTGACAGGTTAAAAAAGTTAAAAACATTTGAAGGTTAATAAACAATGTATAAATTATGTTTTTGGGATAACATTTTGAGAACATTATTAAAGACCAGATAACTTTGAACAAATGTTTCATTAACGTTACTGGAAGAACATTTATTCATAACTGTGAGAGGACCTCAGTACAACTTTAGCTAAAATAAGAATATTTCCTGTTAGCTGGGAAGTGACCCGTCAGAATTGTTGCAGTGTAATGACTGGACCGTAGACCGACGGTTTTCTGTAGCTAGGGTGTGTGTGACATTTTGACGGCTTGTAAGCAGATAAAGAAAGTGGCACTTGTCTTTTTCTCTTCTGCAGGGTGACTGCCGAAGCAGAGAGGAGGCGCTGATCTTAGGGGTGGAGCTGTGTGACAATGGATTCATGCATCATGGTATGATAGCTGTCTGTTTCATTGTCTCTCTTTTCCCCCCCTCTTTGTTTCTGTCTGTCTGATTATGCCTTTTCTTTTTGTTTCTTTGACACTGTGTTGTCTTTTTTTTTTTTTTTTTACTCATCCCAACTGTCATCCAGGATGTTTTAAGCATAAATCAAAGAAATTAAAGTGAGGTTTATACTTTAAAACAACAGCAATGACAAGAATACAATTTGCAAATGGGATAAGAAAAATAGTTAAAATGAAGTACTCGTTATACTAGTAAAAGGGATTTTGATTCACCTGTGACTTTTTTAACTCACCAAAAAAGAGGGTTGCACATTATTTTAAGGTGCATTACGCATTGTTACAAGGTAATTATATATATTTAAGTACTGACTTATGTTAATTAACTACATGCACTTACTATAGGGTAGGATTAAGGTTTGGTTAAGGGTTAGTTGCATGTAATTATGCATAATTTATTTATTGATATTATTATGCTAAATACATGTATCATATGTAACAATTTACCAACCAAAGTTACCAAAGTTTACAGTTACCAAGTTCATATTATTTTTCTCATTTTTAATTATGTACCGATTTGCTCACTGATTTATTTGCTGGTTCGTTTATTGGCTTTGGGTGATGACAAGTGTCATTTTGTGTGACGATTCATACAAACAAACAAACAAACAAACAAACAAACAAACAAACAAAAAACAGCTGTCCTTTACTCAAAAAAGTGATTACACAAAGGAATATGAGACAGGGCACAAAGTGAAGTGAACGAAAAGGATTTTTATGGACTTCAAGGGCAACAATTCCTGCCATTTTAAAGCTTGGAAGAGCCGGTTGAACTTTTATTTGTCCAAAAGAAGAATATCATATACACATAGGATGATTGAGGGTGAGTAAATCATGGGCTAATTTTCATTTTTGGGTGAACTATCCCTTTAAGTGGCTTTAGTTGGTGGTGACAAGTGACTTTTTATGTTTTGAGTGAGACATTAACTCATTCACTCATTAAAAATAGCAATCTTTCCAACTGAAAAAAAAGAGATAAACGAGAATGATTTCTTCACTTAACACTGCTACAAAATAATATCTTAGTTCTTCTTCTTTGTTTAGTTTTTAGGGTGTTTTAATGTAAAACATAACAACACATTTATATTTTGAAGTATATGAGCTAAATTCACATTGCAAAACTTTTCCTCTAACTGGATTCTGCACATTCTCTCTCTTGACAACAGCCTTGACCTTCTCCACAATCCAAGTTTGACTGGCTTGTTGTCATGGCAACTGTTTGTTTGCAGGATTCGGGTCTCATTTTCAGGGCACTTGATGCCAAAGTCCACATCATGCTCGTGTGACTCATTTATAGTCTAACATGGGCTGTTCCTCACAGCCTGCAATTCAGTTTCATACGTGGTAACGACCAACAAATTTATGGCACGTAATAACTAGACTGGCGCTATAATGCTTTGGTCTTGAATGTGATTATGGCATTTATCCATTGAAGCTGATTCACTTGGTTATTTGACCATTAAAACTAATTCAGCGTTATCTAATCTTGCCCATAGAAGTGTGGAGAACACTGGACCTCTTTTTCTCGTTGGGGGTATTTTTACTACAAAAGTGAAGGGATTGTTTGGAGCCCATGTTGCCCTGGTGACAGATTGAAATCCTGGCCTGTTCCTTTTCACAGGACCCACTTTCCATAGAAAAGGCTTCCTCCCTGAAACACTCTGTACAGCTCTTGTCATTCCAGTACATTATGTGTCGCTCTCTTCTGTGTGGTACACTTGTTCAATTTACACATCAATTTGATCCTCATAATAACAAAGACATTTCTATAATGTTGCTTCTTGCTGTGTCACTGCCTTTCCACACGAACACGGGTATTTTCAAAACCGCAGTACTTTTTCTGTAAGGTTTGGCCGTTCGTCTACACGCAAACGCAGTATCAGGTCACTGAAACCAAACTTTTTTGAAAACTCCTGCCAGGGTGAACATTTTTAGAAACTCCAGTTGCAGTGGTGTCGTATGGACAGTGAAACCGGACAGTTGCATCAGAACCGACTACGGCAATACAAAAATGTCCAGACTTCTGATTGGCCAACATGGCTTTACAGTTAGAGCTATTTTCCCACCTGTTGGTTTGGCATGCTCTTGACAGCTCTTCATAACGTGTTTTTCATTTTCATGTGGACGTGGGTTTTTTTGGAGGGAAAAACTCTTTATAAAAATACTTGTCTACGTATGGACTAGGCCTCAGTTATAGGATGACTTTAAAAAAGATGCTGAAATGAATTGAGTAATATAATATAATATAATATAATATAATATAATATAATATAATATAATATAATATAATATAATATAATATAATATAATATAATATAATATACAGAGATGTGACACCACAGGACATGTCATTTCATGTCAGCTATACATGTTACATTTGGCATTACTGAATGAGCATCAGGTATTATATGTTCTAAAACACCTTCCTTTTGTCTTTTCGCAGTTTTGGAAAAAAGTGAATTTAAGGATGAACCTCTTCTGTTCCGCTTCTTCGCCGACGAGGAGATGGAAGGTTCCAACACCAAACACAAGCCCATAAAACATGACCTAAAGATAGTGGAGAATGTCATCGCCAAGTTGCTGCTGGTGAGAGATGTCATCTGTAATAGTCTACAGCTGATGGCACTTACAATAGCGCACGTTGGCGTGAGCCCATGTGGTTTTCATCCACTCGCATGGGGCTTTTCTGCATCGGCACGCACGGGGGGTCTGAACTCGGGCCAGCTCTGACTCTAGAGTCTTCACCAGTAATTACGCTTGACTGTTCCTAAACCAGCCTCTCATTACACTTAAACATGAAGTCAACTGGTTTGACAGTCTGTGCCTGTGAGAGGCTGAAATTCACATTCTAGGAGCGCCTCCAAAGCATGAATCGTAATAAAATATCACTGCATGACACATCAAAAACTAACAGTCATGATAACTGTGCACTCTGATTTCAGATAAAGCCAAGTGAAGGAGGGTATGGCTTCATGCTAGAAGATCGAAACAGAGTACCCATCGTCAAATCAGTGGAGAAAGGTTCCCATGCTGAGGTGCGTGCGTTACCTTTATGTGCGTGGCTTTAAAAAACAGGAATGGGTCATAAGGTTTATATATACAATCCGACACGCCAGGGGTGTCAAAACTTGTCCTGCAGAGAGTTTGAACTAGCTGCTAGTGTTGTATTCGAGACCAGTCTTAACAACATTTTTTGAAGGTGTTGGTCTTGTCTTGTTCTCAACCACATTTGTACTCTGTTTTGTCACGATCTCAGACTTAGAGGACTTTGTTTCAAGACCGGTCAAGACCACAACTGCTGGGCTATTACTTAATTGGTGCATTGACTTATTTATTTATTAACATTTTCAATGTGATTGGATATAAAACTTATTTATTGTGCCAGTGCACAAATGCTCAACAAATTCAAGATATTGTTCCAAAAAAGTGCTTGTATGAGGTCTGTGTTTTTATATTATAACATGATATAATTAAGCAATATCACAAGAACAAGAGAACTGTTTTCACAAATTTGAGCATGACTGCTAACATGATATTGCTTTTATACAAACATAAAACATTATTCTCAACATAATTCATGTATTTGTAATTTACAAATTCAGAAGCATTTTCTGTGCCACCTCTGCAGTGCAGTGGGGAATTTTGTTGATTGGTAAAGCTTTATATAGTGTCTTATTCTAATTATATGTATTGGGAAAAAAAGAAGTAATTTCTCAGGTAATGTGTATATATATAATTTTGAGTCTCACTCTGCCTTAGTCTTGTCTTAGTTTCAACTCCTCAAAGTCTTGGTCATATCGGATAAGATGGTCTTGGCTACAACACTAGTAGTTGCCATACAGGAGCAGGATTGGACACCTCTGTGATATGCTGAAAACTCCCAAAAGTTGTCCCATTGAATTAAAGGACAACTCCGGTGAGAAATTAACCTATGTATAATTAACAGATGGTTACAGAGTAGATCGTTCTCTGGGATGTGTTTTCATGGAAATCGAATGTAAAGAGTTTTATCTCTAAAAACAGATTAGTTTATGACGCTTGTCTATGGGGCACAGGGTAGTGAAATTAAATCGCTAGTTAATACCACTAACAAGGCTCGAAATAGCCTCACACTAACACTGTAGCATAATGAGGGTCCCTACATGCAAACCTGATGGAATCTCAAATGGTCTTTTTCTTATTAAACTGTTTGTACTCTTACAAAGTTCTCAATGCTCTGATTTGCATGTAGGGACCCTCATTATGCTACCGTGTTAGTGTGAGGCTATTTTGAGCCTTGTTAGTGGTATTAACTAGCGATTTAATTTTACTACCCTGTGTCTACCCTGTGCCCCATAGTCTAGCGTTATAAGCTAATCTGTTTTTAGAGATAAAACTCTTTACATTCGATTTTCATGAAAACGCATCCCAGAGAACGATCTACTCGGTAACCATCTGTTAATTACCCCTAGGTTCATTTCTCAACGGAGTTGTCCTTTAACCTGCTGTCCCAATAGAAAACCAATAGCCTGGCAACGCAATCAAAGTTGACAAGATTTGATTAAAATCAGGTTATTCCCCGGTGAAGTCAAAACCGAATGATTTATTAGTAATGAATAATTCCATTAGTTATGTGAGATGTGATGTATATGATATGTGATGTCATATCAGCTACACGATATGAGAGCACACTTTATAATTTCTTGTGTCAAATTTTTTTGGAGTTGCTGATACATTTCCTCCACCCCTACACTTAAAAAAAAAAAAATCAGGTCTCTAATTGAACATTTTCAAGTGACTGATCACATCTAAATTTTTCAGTTGGCCAAATTGAATTTCTGTGAATTAAATTGCATCAATTCACAGAAATTTAATTTGGCCAACTGAAAAATTTAGATGTGATCAGTCACTAGAAAATTTTCAATTGGAGACTTTTTTTTTTACAGTGTACCACGAAATGCTTTCTCTGTCTGGATACATTTAAATACGCAGTAAGCGTGCTTTCCTGTCACCTATCACACATGCACACTTCAATAAGCCGACAGAATGCAGGTTATACGTGACAGGTAAAATCGGGGTAAGGGCCAAAAATCTAGCTGTGTCAATTGGGTAACTCTTTCCCTGCCATTGACTAGTTGACATGTCATTCATGAGAAAACGCTTCCCTGCCATCAAAACACAGGAAAAAGAAGCAGAAACGAGCAATCTTATAAGCAGATGGATATGAAAAATAATATGATCTTCAAAAATAAACAGCATCAAATCAAAACCTAATGTTACCGAGTGAAATGTAAACACAGGAAGTGGTTAGGACTGTGCAGCTTTGGGGTGTTGATGGACTTGATCTACTCCATCTGTGTTTTGCTCATCATGCTTAATCTGATCCAAATGTAGTCTTTCACAAAATTGCAATTTTCTCAGCTTTTTACTCAAAATGTTGCTTTTTTCATATTCAAGTGTTGATAAAAAAGAATGCATAAAACTAGGATAACATTTTTTTCAAAATCAGAGGGTCTGTTTTTTATTTTGATATATTGCATCTTCAGTTATTTATACAACAAAATATTCTGGGGGCCATGACATTTTTGTGAAAATGACAAACAAAAAAACGGGACAGAGTTTATGCTTAAGAAGCATAACCGAGTTAAGAACACGCTTGCACACATGCTCACTATAGTTTTCGATTGGTTTCAGAAGGTGAGCCAAAATATCAGACAGAAGTATAAAAGAAAATGTCCTTAAATGATATACATTTTATATCTTAATACAGCATTAAGCTCTGCATTTAGCTGTTCTAAAATCATTGTAAACCACATCATCATTCATTCAAAATATATCTGGACAGGTTTTATTAAATAAACACACTGCAACAGTTAATCATTTATTGATAAATAATTATTATTTGTGCCAAATAATTTTGCTTTCTCCTATCTTTTTTCTCCTAGTTGAAAGCCTATTCATTTTGCTTTCATATAAGCTTGATTAATTTGCATTTTGCTATTTTATTATATATTAAGCATAATTTTTCTCTGCTGTCTAGACCTGCATTCCATTTTTTAGGGTCATGACCTACCAGTTTTGCCTTCAGCATTTCTACTCAGAAATACATTTTAAAAGCCTAGTCTTTATATTCACAACAATCAAACTCATCTTTCACTTTTAAAAATAAAGATGTTTGGTTTCCAGAAGAACCTTTCAGTGATCAGTTCTTAAAATAACCATTTTCTCTTAGTGTGAAAAACATTTGAATAATCTAATGAACCCCTCTTCACTATAAAGAAGCTTTTGTGCAGTGGAAAGAGTCCATGGATGTTAACGGTTCATCATTGAACCATCAATGCCAATAAAGAACCCTTCTTTTTGTATTTGTAGCTCAGTCTGACAAATTAGGCATTTAAACATCAATTAAATCCTTAAAACATCTCAATTAACACTCTATATTTGAACCTACTTTGTTGTAATTAGCATTTTGATGTGTGCCTATGTAGGCTTATACCAGAAATAGACATCAAATTGAGGTTCCCTTTTTTAGTGCTTTAATCTGTTTGATCTGTTAGATCAGTAAATGTGGTGAAGTGAACTGCTTGGTTCTGATGTAGAGAGAGAGTAATGCTACCCAGATCTGAAATAATTTGTGCGTCACAGTACAAGCACCATACTGCATTGCTTGTGGATCTGCTCTGTGTGTTTTCAATGCAGAGCAGAGTGAAAAAAGAAAAGAAATTGGCAATAAAATCCAGCTGTGCACTTACATAGATGAAGAGCTGTCTCATAAAAATAGCAAAAAAGGTTTGCAACTGAGAGAAAGACTGTGGCTGAGAGAGAGAGGGGGGATATAAGAAAAAGGAAAGAGCTATAATAAAGGAAAGTGAATGAAAAAATGGAAGGAGAAAGCAACAGCAAATAAGAAAAACTGCCCGACCATTTTTTTCTTGATGCAGAGAAAAAACATGATCCGGAAACAGAGGACTGTGCATTTTATTGTTGGAGAAGAATGGTTAGGCTATATTTATAGCAGTCAAGAGACGTGTCCAATCCATTCAGTGAAGCACAGAGTGAATGAATTACATCCACTTGAGAGCTCAGAGTAGGAAGTTGCACATATAGATGAAAGGATTGAAATTTACACCTGTGAAAATGAATACAGATGATTAACCCTGAAACCTAAAAAATAAAATAAAAAAATAAATAAAAATGTATGAATATTGAATTAGAAAAAATACAGTAAAACAGTCATATTGTTAAATGTTATTACAGTTTAAATTACTGTTTCTATGTGAATATTCTTGTGATGGCCAAGCAGAATGTTCAGCAGCCTGTGACATGGGTTAACACTTTTATGTGTCTTTGCTGAATAAACATATTAATTAAAAAACAATCGGACTGACCCAAACTGACTTTTAAACCTTGGTGTATTTCATGCAATACTAAAATGTATCTTTTAAATATAGTTTGGTGCAGTTAAAAGTATTTGTAGTTATTATGATGTTAGCTTAGCAACATGCTAATGCCAGTGTCACATGTTGCTTGTCTTAGATTCAATAAATAGTGGACTTTTAATGAAGACGTAGAACAATAATGCCACATAAGAAATCAACATAATGTTAACAAGAGACACTAAACTGAAAAAACAGGGGGCTTAAGACGGGTGCACACTGTGCGATTTTGCCCACGATTTGGACGTCTGAGACAAATTTTGCAAATCCTAAAAGATTCCTCTGATCCTAGGCTAAAATCTGACGTCTTTGATTGTTAGTTTGCCATGTTCACCGGCAGCCGATTAATGACCACTGCAATTCAATTTTATCTCAGACGAAATTCAGTGTGCACCATTAAATTACAAAGAGGAAGGTACAGTGAACAGATGTATAACTAATTAGAAACTATGACAACAAATGAATGACTAGAACTTAGACAATGGCAAGGATGATGAAAACTAAGACCAAAACAAAACAGAGAACTAAACATGATGTTGAGAGCTTGTTTGATATTTCTGCGTGTCTCTTGTGCAGATGGCTGGTCTGGAAGTGGGGAAAAAGATCTTTGCCATTAATGGGGATCTGGTCTTCTTGAGACCTTTCCAGGAGGTGGAAAACTTCCTAAAGCAGTGCTTCCACAGCAGAGGTCCCCTCAGAGTACTGGTCAGCACCAAACCCAGAGAGTAAGTGGAAAACCTCTTTACTCCTATGATCTAAAGACTTCATAACACCTGAACTATGTTGCTATAAAGCCTGATATCAGTTTAATAAAAATATCCTGTCAGATATACATCCTTTTATTGGTTAGTATTAGCTTGATATTTGCTCAGAATACACAAAACACTTGGAGCAGTGCCTGGAAAACGTTGGTCATATTGATGTCTGTGTGTCTATCTGCTCCACAGGACTGTGAAGATCCCAGATTCCGCAGACGGATTGGGCTTTCAGATCCGAGGGTTCGGCCCATCTGTAGTGCATGCGGTTGGCAGAGGTAAGAGCGAACAGAGAGAAAGGAAGAGAGAAAAACTGGACTGGGCTGGGCTATAGGAAGTTACTTATGCCCTTCATCCTACTGTGTTTTTGAACATCAGCTGGATCACAGCTGGAGTTGTAGGTACAGGACTGAACTTGAGCCAGATCAATTGCAAAACACACACACACACACACACACACACACACACACACACACACACACACACACACACACACACACACACACACACACACACACACACACACACATATAGGCCTATCTATATATAAATAGAAAGACCGGCAAAACTCTCGCTTCCTACTGTGTCTGAGGTGCATTTTTATCAAACATGGTGAGAGATGAATGAAAAAAGAAAACAAATCCAGCTTACACTGTCAAAGAACAGAAGATAGAAGAACAATCTTCGCTTCACACCAATCAGAAGCTACTTGCATTTAGAATGCGTCATAATTTGTGCAAATCCAAATTCTGAATTAATCCAATTTATTAGATTATTTTAGGGGTGAGACACAATTTACGTGAAGGGTTTGAAGTCTAATTCTGGTGAAAGTTAGCAAGAAGGCTAAATTCTCCTATTATTTTCAGCTGATATGTATCATTTTTTGATTATTGGCATTGGCTGCTCAGATGCAGGGCATTTCTTTTGACAGTGCTGAGAACCTGTTCTTTATTAGAAAAAAAATATGATTTCCAGAGTATAAAGCTTAAAGGGGGGGTGAAATGCTGTTTCATGCATACTGAGCTTTTTACACTATTAAAGACTTGGATTCCCATCCTAAACATAAGAAACAAAGTTTCAAAAACTAATGTTGGACGTTTGATGGAGTATTTCTGTGTCAAAAATACTCCTTCCGGTTTCTCACAAGTTTCGGAGAGTTTTTTTTCGAGTATGGGTCGGCTTGACATAGACAGAGCGGAAGGTCCTTGTATGGGTCGTACGGGCTCTTCTCCCGGTAGGGTGCGCGCGCGCGTGACTAGAGCGAGAGAGGAAATGCACGCTCATAAACACTCGCTCAGGTGCAGAACACTTCTGTGGCGCCGCGCTCCACTTTATTCCTATGGGTGACATCAAGCGACTGCAATGCTTCAGCACAGCATTCCGGGAAGGCAGCGCTGCATTTGAACCGATTTGAACGCAGAAATGACGGGAAGCTTCAGTCACGCTTCAGTCGCGTCGCAAAAGTGGATTTCCACGGTCACTGCTGTCACAGGACTTCACAAAATCAACAGTTACCAAAGAAGTGTGTTTTTGACAGAGCGGTCCCAGCGATAAATGTTCACAGTCGTGCGCGGTGAGTAAAACTCCTTCAAATGTCTGTGTTGTTGGCTATCGTCGCGTAAGTAAACATCAGTAAACAACACGATCGTGTATAACGTTAGTTAATTTATCAATGGAGCATGCGATCTATAGCTGACCAATATAGGTGTCAGTTTGTTTATTGTAAAACCACCCAAACATAAACCTAGCGTTCTCACAAAGCGTGCTTCGTCATTCAAATGCGCTAACGGTTACTCCATTGTTGTTCTATGTATAACGTTACACTAGTCTGACGTGCAAAACCATTTTGCTTGCTACTGCTAAGGTTTAGTCCCATACAATAGTCCATAAACCGAATCATGTCCTCATAAACTGCGAGTAAACACACACAAATGTTGACAGGTCACTAAATACAGTACATACCACAGAGACGGACGTCCTGCTGCTGCTTCTCCTGTTCGATTTATTTCATCCTCTGGATCTGATTCTGGATCATATCTGTATTAGCTGAATCTGATCGATAGCCATGGGTTTCTCCACGTTTGAGGACGTCACCACTTTGTGTGCGCTCGTCATTCTTTAACTCCGCCCACACAATACGCCTCCAGGCACTCGTTTTTCCCCCCGGAAAGACTCGGTACAGCCTATATTTCTTTTATAAATATAATAAAACTAAAGACTTTTCGGAGATATGAAGGATGCAATACTACTCTATAGGTACTCAAGATTGACATGAGATTGACTGAAACTGAGTGTTTCACCCCCCCTTTAATAAAATTAATTTAGAACCACTATAGTGAGATGGGCTTTGTAATGACGTCTTTAGTACCCTTTTATGGGTCTTGAGAGAGGAAATGACATTATGGCAAATGGAGGCCTTTCTAAACCATTGTATTTCAACAAAAATATCTTAATTTGTGTTCCGAAGATGAACGGAGGTCTTACGTGTCTGGAACGGTATACAGGTGGGAAATGAATGACAGAATTTTCATTTTTGGGTGAACTAAGATTTTAATATAATTTAAATGGATGAGTTCATGAGTGCATTAAATAAAAATGAACTCCCCCACAGTTGTAAAGAAGGGTTAATGTTGTTTATATGTCTGTGCTGTTTTAAGTATGCTTTAAGACAATATGCTTTATGTGCAAATTCTTAAGGCAACACCATTGTATTTTCTTTGTAAAACTGCATACGGTTTTAAAACCACTGGTGTTTCTAAAGTCACAAACTGCCTTGTAACCAATCAGGTCAACGTGCTGGAGGGCTTTAGCATATCATTACCTATTTTCTGAAGCAGGGGAGTCTCAAGAGAAGCTAGGTTATTCTGGTCTATTTTTCTTCTGATTTGAAAAATCAGGTAGATTTAGCAATACATGATGTATATTGCGATGTTATGATGAAATATATGCTCTCTCTAAAATTCTCTAAAGCATTTCTGAGGATACTGACTGATACTGAAGGCAGACTGAGATGGTAACATGGTTTGTGTAGCAGCATATTATTAGCAGTTTAATAATGTAGTCAAACGAAAGGATAATCATATTAATCACCATTATGTGCCTGACATTGTAAAGAGCACTATTTTGCAGCGTTTATGTCAAACGGCTGTCCTGTCATGTCTAGCACATGGGTGTTTTGTTATTTTGGGCTTGTGCTCGTGTCTCTGTCTGACGCCTCTCCTTTTTATCTGATTAGTGTTTGATTTCTCCCACCTGTTCCCGCTTGATTTCTTCCCTTTATATGCTTCTTGGTTTTGTTTGTCTTTGTCAGATCGTTGTCATGTCTACATCTCCCGTTTCCCTGTGATTCCTGTTGGTATGTTTGAGTTGAGTTTTGTTAATTCTGATTATGTGTCTTCCCCATCTCCCCGTTTATTTTGGTAATCACATTTCTTGCGCACATGAGTCTTCACCTTAGTTTTCTTTAAGTGTACATGACAGTTTACCTCAGTAAAGTTGCTTATTTGTATTTCTGAGCTTGTGCAAGTGGGTGGGGGTGGGGCTAATTTGCATATGGTGTAATTACATTCAAGCTTTTTTAAGAAAAAACTTTAAATATGTAGTTTTGATGATCAAAGAGGATTTTTAAAGGTTAAAATGATTAACTACAGGGGGACTTCAAGACTTCTTTGGTCTAACCATTTTTGTTAACAAGACTATGCTAATTTGTAAACCAGCTTTAGCTGGATTTTGCCAGCAATCAAATCAGCACTAACTAGAATGAACCTTGGAAGCTATGGACATTTATGCTAGCCTAAGCTATTATTTTCAGCAGGGAAATACCATAAGGGTATGAGTTTCTCCTCCCACATTTAGAAGGTCAGCTGCTCCTTCAAGTGATTGCTGTTCATAAGCTCAGTGGGGAGTTATGATAATTATTACCCTGCCTAATGTGCTTTCTTGTTCTTAAAAATTGCTTTTGCCTGAGATTCACTGGCTGCAGAAGTGAGAGAGCGTTTACTCAGGAGAAAGAAAATGCAGCGTAAAGACTTCAGACCATGGAATGTGATTAGAGAAACAGGAGCCTTTTACAGAGGCATGCACTTTCAATACAGAAAGAGATATTCAGTATAAGCTCTGTGTTTGTTTAGGAGATTATGCAAACAATCTATGAATATTTAGTCTCTCCCGTGAAACTTTAAATGTCGGCCTGGCCTTCAGATATCTTTTATAGGAACCACACATCATTTACAGATAAACAGCTCCTGATTTTACTGAGGTGTTTTGCTTTTCTGAAGTTTTTCACATTTATTTCAGTTTACAGTACCACCTGCCGTAATGCAGAAAGTGGCGCCCTTGCCGAGTGGATCTGTCTGTGGATCCTAACCTTGGGGTCAAACTGTTTATGTGATTCGCTTAACTTGCATTCAGATGTGAACTTTTCAAAGGAGAGTAACCACAGAGAAAAATCTTTGCCATTATTTACGCTCTGCTTATACATAGATTTAGTGTCTATGTATGGGTCTGTTTGTAAAAAAGAGATAGGAGAGTTAAGGAGATTTGTGTTGATTTGTGTTTCTGCCTTACTCATTTGTGTATGCACACTCAAAAACATGGCTCTGTTCCAAAACATACAACCTTACGATTAAGTGACCAATTTGGGATGCTTTACATGGACAACAGCTTAGTGTCACACAAATAGTACTCTGCAAAGAGAATCAATAAAGTTAAGTTAGCATTTTGCTAAGCTAATGGCATGACACTGTAGTTAACATAATTTATTACACGGCTCTGTGAAATACTTGATTCTGATTGGTCAATCGCACATTCCAGCGGTACGTTATTTCCAGATAACACCCGCTCATACGGGTACTACAAGTTATCTTGACCGGTACTACTTCTATGCTTAACGCTGGCGCCATCTTGTGGCTTAAACAGCCGTGGGTTACAATGGAAGACTTCAAGGCAGGCTTCCTTTATAACGTTTTTAATATAGATCTTTTTCTTACACAAACGCATCGATTCGAATCAGAAGGCTCTATTAACCCATCGGAGTCGTGTGGAGCACGTTATTTGACGGACAGCTGCATTTTTTATGGACTTCAAACACAACTACAACAACTGCTTGGATTAACGTTAGCCTGGACTTTTTAAATATAACTCCGATTGTATTTGTCTGAAAGAAGAATGTCATATACACCTACGATAACTTGAGGGTGAGTAAATCATAGGCTTGGTTTCATTTTTGGGTGAACTAACCCTTTCAGCATTAATTTTCAACATTTAGCAAGGGCATATGGCAAATCTTCAGCAATAGATAAAGGCTTAAAGCAGGTTGGAACTGTTTTCCTTCGCGGAAGCTTTGCGTGAGAGCTAATAAAATATTTAATCTCGAGACAATATTTTGTGTCTAATAATTATTTATTTGAGACTAGTAGCCGTGTAATAAGCGGGATAATGTACACCCAGCCGTTTTTTATCGCAGAACACACAGATATTGAGTAAAATAATACCACACTGCAGAGGATAATCAGAAATTAGCATGCTGCTAAGCTAACGGCACTATAGTCTCATTTCGGGGGAGGGTTATCTTATCTTATCTTATTATCATACTATCTAAAATTAATTGATCCATTGATGGTGGTGACAATGATAAATATTACATAGAAAAAATAAAAAAAAGGACACTGATTAAAACAATGATGGCGGTATGATGGTGAGAAGAAGTGATGGTAGTGATAATATAATAAATAGTAAATGGGTAATTTTGCTCATGAATACACACACTCACACTTACACTCACCCACACACACCCATACATTTACACACTTTTATTTCACTTCTAGAATTATGTAATTACTCGATTGTCAATTACTGCACTCTTCTGGTTTGTGTGTCTGTGTCAATAAAAAAAAGAAGTAAAAAAAAAGAATGCTATTCTATCTTTAGAATTTGACCAAATTAGATTAGCAAACAACACAATTAAAGGGATAGTTCACTTTAAAATGAATTTTTTTTTTAAGAATGTCAGTAAACAAACAGTTAACTGGAGCCATGGACTTCCATAGTATTTTTTTCCTACTATGGAAGGCAATGGCTCCAGTTAACTGTTTGGTTACTGACATTCTTCAAAAAAATCTTCTCTTGTGATCAGCTAAAGAAAGAAAATCATACAGGTTTGAAAAAACTTGAGGCTGAGTAAAGGATGAAATAATTTTCATTTTAAAGTGAACTATCCCTTTAAGTTGTCCACATTTTCAAATAGCTGTTACCTCTCTTCCTGTTTCTCAAAAGGCACCGTTGCGGCAGTTGCCGGCCTTCACCCAGGCCAGTGCATCATTAAAGTGAATGGTATCAATGTGAGCAAAGAGAGCCATGCCAGCGTCATCGCCCACGTCACGGCCTGCAGGAAGTACCGGCGACCCACACAGGTGAGAGTTCAGGCATCCCTCTGCCCCTCCGTAAGCACTATTCCTGACCTTTCTGAGTAGTAAATCTTTATCTATAAGTGCAAAGCAGAACTCTTTGTGATCTGGTCTAGGTCATTATCCTAAAATAACAGCAATTATGGCACTTTCACGGGATAGAAGAAGGCCAGGAAGCTGGATGGGGGTGTGAAGGATATGGGTTAAGGAATGGGCCAGGCAGGCCTGTGTTGGAGTAATAAAGGACAGGCTTGGCACAGCCGGTGTGCTTGGCACACTGGCTGGACTCTGGTTTCCATCAGGCATGGAAAAAGAAAGAGAAGGGGTGCACACCCTCCTGTTCAGCGGGGATTTGCGGCCCCCCATCAAAAGGAGGCTTGTAACTCAGTTAGTTAAAACAGCGGAGGGAAATGTTGAGGAGAGACCTTGACAGAAGAGGATGTGGGGTGGATGTGCTTTAAAATGTTAAAGGTATAAAGTCATTCTGCGCTTAGGGGAAGTCTTGCTAGTTTCAGCCTGACACGGTTATCATTTTCACATCCAGTGGCACGTTGTTTAAATAACAAATGCAATTTGTTTGCCAATGTGCATGCTGGTCTGACACAAGCTGTGTTAAGGCGCATTGTTGGTGTGTTGCTAATTTGAGGCAACTAAAAACGACCATTGACCAACAAAAAACTGAAGTCAATAGCGCATTATTTTTTTGTGTTATTTAATATTATTAGTAACATGCACCTATAGGCGAGTACACAACGTGTATACACTCTGCTTATTATACACACATTTTTTTTAATATAAAAAATAAATGGATTAGTCTCTAGAGAAGCATTCAGTCTTTCCGCTCGCAAATTTTGCCATGTAAATAGCGAATCCACCATGGAACGAGCACAAATGTTTTTTAAAGGGAATGGGAGATGAGACTCTGATTGGATTATTGCACATTATGCCCAAAGCACAGCCTCATTAAGAGAACAACCCTTTTGGACCATGCGCCTGGTGCACCGACCGTTTTTGTTTTGTTTTTCAGTGTTAAACTAGTAAAAGTGGATTCGGACACACTGTAAGTGCTCCTGCACCATGCGCTCGGATCGTTAAAATAGTTAAAGCTATACTGTGTGATATTTTCCCCCATCTAGCGGTGAAAAGCTATATGACCATTCTGTTCATCTCAATTCTGATTTCGTTTTAACTCCTACGGTGGTCGATTTAGTCTAAGTTTAATATGGCAATCCCTCTCTTCACATTCCACACGGCCATCGAGTGTTAAAACGGAAAGGCGAAGCTTGATTTAATGGGTATGTCCCTCTTTGGCTAATGTACTTTCAAGATGGATGGGCAACATGGCGACCGGCATTCGAACCCCTCACCCGTATGCATTTTCAATGGCATATTATAAACTTATACGAGGATACTTTATTACTTGAAAGAAGTAAATATACATTAATGAGCACATATATTTTTAAGTGTTTTTATCTAAGAATAAATTAAAAAAGTCATACACTGTGTAGCTTTAAAAAACCATTGCAAAATCTGTGTGGGTGAATCGGACTCCAGTTAAATGACTAGATTCTGTCTGCAAAAATTTGTAGAACAGTACCTTGCACCATTAACAAACTTCTTGATGCATCACACATACTGCTGGTAACGGTGTTTAGATGAACATGTACATGTGCTGCTCGCTTTTATCTCAATAACAAAATAAACACACAATAAAAATGACACCTGTTTTTTAATGAAAAAAAAACTCGTCTAGGAACTCTTAATACCCTTCTGAGCTGTATTCCTCACAATCTGGACGGGCCAATCACATCGTGTATAGAGTCGGCGGGCGGGGCCATAATGACGACGGCCGAGTTGCGTTTGCGTGCTTCTAGTAAACACAGAAACTGGCGAACGGCGGCGGTCTTTCAAATCAGCTTTGACTGCGATTCTGGAAGACTTGGAGTTAAACTTTTCTCTGAGAAAAGAACAAAGAACGGCACTGAAGTCACTCTTAAAAAGGGAAGATGTGTTCGGAGTTTAGCCGACCGGATACAGCGAAGTTTAATCTATCAACGAGCTCTGTTTCACCTCCGTTGCTCTGGTTGGTGTGAGGCTATCCTATCGCGTGCAGAGGGAGTTTGAAAGACAACCGTCTATCCCGCCCCTCTGATTGAGATTGTCTATGGTGAGTTTCCAGACCAAACATCTTGATGTGGGTCTGGCTTGTCAGGCTAACGAATTATATCAATTTAAAAAAATGTATTATATGTCTTGATTACACTAAAGCAGCTTAACATTGTTCATGTTTTTACTCACGTCTGGTCTTAATGGAAGAAATGAGGAAATTATAGTTTTAATGGTCGGTCAAAGGTGTTTTTCAGCCGCAAGTGAACTTGAAAGTTTGCTTTGGCACTGCGTTTAAAACTTTTTTTTAAGTTTTGGCCTGATTTTGTTTAAAAATTGTCTCACCAGTTTGTTTTTTGATTTCACTTTAAATATATCAGCCTTAATGGGAAGCCATGTTCACGTTCAGTGAAATCACAAATATGAGGCCTTCATTGAGTGCATGACAGTGCATGTCACAATTAAAGACATCTAAAAAAATCTGGGGAAGCATTCAGTTGCTAATGTGTGCACATTGCACAATAGATTGGCGTCAGGGGGTTTCACAATGCATGACTTACAATAGAAAGAATCACTGACAACTCTGTCTGGTCCGCATTCTATGCTTCACAACCAAACACACGCGAGAAGTGATAAGAACAGTTTTTGCAGAGTTTTCGCTCTATAATTGTTATTAAAAATGATAGCCCACAAGAAGCTTGCAATCCCAATTGTCTGTGCGCTGAAAAAAAGAATAAAGATTATGTAGGAGAAAATGGATTGTGTTCTGCAAAGAGAGTTGGAGGTACAGTAAATAAATTATCATGTTAATGTTTGTAACAATATTTTGAATTTTTAATCATTTTAAACATGTTAAAATACTGATATTATGGTCTTAAACTCCTCTCCGAACTTCCCGCTTCCCTTTATCTTGCCCTCTCATTGGCTTTAGGTCACCACCGATGTATTTTTCAGTCAGAACACATTTTACACAGCAGGATTTTGAATCGCCGACAGGTCCAGATATTTAGCATGCCAAATATCTCACAGGCGTCAGCGACTCATCTGCGATTCTCTCAGATCACGTCTTTGATATGAAAACATGAGCTGCTCAGAGGTTGATTTGTCATAACTTTGTTCTCAGTTAGATTTTATTCAAGTATTAATACTTTTTCACTTTAAATTCCTTTGGGGAAATACAACTATACACAAGTAGGCAATTTTGACAAAGTGTCTAGAGCTATAAAGTCTAGATAGCATTGCTCAGATCATTTGTTTGCTGATAAATGTTTAAGTCTCTGATATTTGATTGCAGACTTTGGTAGATTGGAATCATATGTTTGAGACATTGTTGAAATCTCTTGTGAAACTACAAGAGAAACATAGTAGATTAATAGGGTTTTTTTTCTTAGAGGAATTTTCTTTTTTTCCTGTTTTATATCGAGCATTGTTGATTTCTAGGGAAAAAAGAGGTTTTAGCTTTGTGTGGCCTGTAGGAGTATGTGATCAACTTGCAATCATTGCTCTGAAAGCAAGTCTGAAAAGGTTGTTTTGTTGTGTTCCTTATTGCAGCAAGACTCCATTAAATGGGTGTATAACAACAGCGAGAGCGCACAGGAAGACCACCAGAGAACCAATCAGAAGCCCGCTGCCGGGGAGAACGGAGATGTGTTTGACTGTAAAGTTGAAGGTGCAGTTACACACACTAGTACAATCACATACTGCATACACAACAACAAACGTTTTCCTCCTCCCACACTAGCCTTGTTTAGTCTTTTTCTTTCTCCTCGGAGAAACTAACTTTACAAGTCTCCCTTTAGTAGTCTCATGCAGAATTCACAGGACATGGAAACAACTCATGGTTTATTGACAGTTGTCTTTTGAACAAAATGCAGTCAATATGTTGTCACAGCTTATTATTTTTAGGGCTGTCAAGTGATGAAAAAAATGTTTGTGCAGTAAATTACATGATTTGCCAATAAATGTATTTAATTAGTTGCAAATTAATTGCACATCAAATTACCCCAAAAGATAATTTAGTCATTAATGTGATGAATGAGAAAAGCATCATTAAGTCATATAATTATTTTTTTAGATTTTTATTTTATTTGAATTAGGTCTGCCAAATCGATTAATCACATCCAAAACAAAAGTTTGTGTTTACATATGTGTGTGTACTGTGTATGAATATATATATATATATATATATATATATATATATATATATATATATATATATATATATATATATATATATATATATATTCAAAAATTATTTTTGAATTTGGTGCCTTCTAGACTGAGAAAATGTTTTTGTCTCATGGGGATGAAAGACTACAACTCCCAGAATGCTTCGCTGCCCTGTGAGGCCATTCCCAACTTGATTACGGTGACTGAGTTGAAGACACTACAATTAAAAACTGAACGTGTCTGTTCAATATAATGAGTGAGTCACCGCGTAAGTGTCACAGCACTGAGCACTAACTGCAGGAGTCAGATAAATGAGCTGATGAGCTCTCGTGATGAGAGCTGAGGTAATCGTGACTACACATCGGCATACATTCACAACGCGAGTTCAGTCTGGCGCGTTTCAGTTCATGCCTTTGCAAGCTTAACTTTCATAGAAATTAATTTGAGAAGTTAAAAGACTTTGCTCACCATAGCTCCATTTAAATGAGTGCCTGCAGCTGCGAGCTGAGCTCTGAGTGTGATCTCCCATCCCCCATGCTCGGGTTCAAAACATGCGGAAATGGCTCCCTCTGCTGACTGTAGTCTTTAGCCTTTGGCCAAACATTCCTCCTATGATGTAAATATCGTCAATTTGCATCATTTGAGGATTTTTTCCAGAAATAAAATGCATAAATCTCATGTCTCAGGAGGATATGAGGGGGGAAGGCACAATTATTTGACTATACTCCAGGGTCTCTACTGATACAAAGCCATAGCTAATCACTGAAGTAACCCTTTAAGGGACCTAATAAAATATAAATGGGGATTTATTAGTATAGTTGTGGTGTTCTTCTGTGACAATAAAAAGCAATAAACATTTGAAGAGCTATTTAGTATTTTGTTATCAAGCAGGAAATAGATTGATGGCCCCTGGATGAGCTCCAGCCATCTAAAGATTGGCCTTGGATTATTACATGTAGTCTCTTTTGATCTGATCAGACTGGTAACATTGAAACAACTGGTGTGTGTGTGTGTTCAACAGAAGTCATGGACAAGTTCAACACTATCGCTATAATAGATGGGAAAAAAGATCACGTTAGCCTGACAGTGGATAACGTGTATCTGGAGTATGGCGTCATGTACGAGTATGACAGCACGGCCGGGATGAAGTGTCACGTCTTGGAGAAAATGATGGAACCGAAAGGCTTTTTCAGCCTCACGGCCAAGGTAGAGTCACATGGGTTCCCGCAGACACACACCAACCATTATCTCTGCTGTAGAGCACCAGTAAATTAATTCATACAGGAGCAGAAGAGACGACAGGGATTGTCTTATACATTTGTGAGGGCCTCTTCACAGTTCACACATAACACACAGCCGCTGATAGAAGCTGACAGCTGAGTATATTAAACCAAGTGTGTGTGACAAATAAAAAAAGGTCTTTACGACCCCCTGCTGCGGAATAAGAGGATAAACACTTTAAATCACAGAGTGTCGCTGTGTGGAGGCCAAGGAAGGGACTCTATTGTTCTTACAGATCGATATTTCTGCTAATTTTAACTCACTTTGTCAGCATTTGCATTGTCCCCAACACATTTATAATTATTTTATTGTTTATTTTTAATCAAAGTTTATGATTTTCAGAATTATTAATACAAAACGTGTCATTAAATGTTAAGATTTACTTAAAAAAAAACGCTATAATGTAGCTGTTACATCTAGAAAACACATTCACTGAAAAACGATGCAGATGTATAGCTGTATTTTAAACCATTAATTATGTTTTTTGAATACTCCAGTCTTCAGTGTTACATGATCCTTCAAAAATCATTCAAATATGCTGATGCATTTCATGTTAGGTTATTGTCAATGTTAAAAACAGTTGTGCTGCTTAATATTTTTGTGGAAACCGTGATACATTATTTCAGGATTCTAAACTTTTGAACAGAATAATTATGATGTTATGCTGTTATATAAACACATTTGCCAATCTTTTTTTCTTTATCTCTATGACAATCGTTTATTTCACAGTATAATACAGCATATAATCTTGATCGTTGCTGTTTTTGCATTCAGCCGTTCTCTAAGTTTTGCGAGTGTTACAAGTTTCATGTGCAGTGCGTTTTAGCAAAGGAGAGCAAGAGAAAGATACTGTTTTGTGAAATCTGCTGTTGATTATTAATGTTTGCTTGAATATGTTTAGCATTTCATACAGCATCCTGTGTGATCTCAGCTGTTCTGAATATCACACTTGTTTACAAATGAACGGCATATTTCCTTTCCCCAAAAGTTGATTTCTGAGATTTACAATCTGCGTTAATGAACCAGCAGCTTGTCATGCAAGACTGTTCAGCGTTCAGCAGTGGGGGCATCACAGCTTAACAGTGACATCTCAGAAAGGCACCTAATGGGACTCTGATGTATTGACATGTTCTACATATTAAGGCTCTTTTGTTTTTAATTCCCTTAACTGCCAGCAATTGCTGTCTTATTACAAACATCTGCTTGGGTAGGTCTGCACTTCCTCTGAGAACGCTCTCTTCAGATGAATTTTCATATTTCAGTGCTGTTCGGCGATTACATGCAATTGTTATGGTCTCAGTGTGATCTTAAATTTCTTTTCTCCTTCACAGTCTCACAGGGAGAGTCTTCACTCTCTTATGAGAAAGTACTTCTACCAGCGTGTGTGTAATGTTCACTCTGATTGGTGCTGTACTTTGGTTTTATTTTTTATTCTTTTATAATATTACACATTGTTGCATAGACACAGTGGTAACAGCGTTAATTCAGTGTTGTTATATTTTAGTCTCGCTGTTAGGTTCAAACAATCGCAAGAGGCAGGAATCAAAATTTACAAACAGAAGACTAGGGAATCACAGGAGAAATAACACAACTAAACAGCTTAAACAAGACTAATACCAGAACAAAGAGTTAACCAAGACTGAGAGAATAAATAGGGTGAGCAAACAAGGGTGAATGTATTTGAATGTGAATACATAATGCATCCTGGTGCCATGTGTTCCCCAAGTAACATACGCACACGGCCATCCATGTGATGTAAAAGAAAATGTGATTTATCAGACCAGGCCACTTTCTTCCATTGCTCCCTGGTCCAGTTCTGATGCTCACATGCCCATTGTTGAGGCTTTCGCCGGTGTAAAGGGGTCAGCATGG
Organism: Pseudorasbora parva; assembly: GCF_024679245.1. Lineage (NCBI taxonomy): Eukaryota > Metazoa > Chordata > Actinopteri > Cypriniformes > Gobionidae > Pseudorasbora > Pseudorasbora parva. Next base: position 16,546,152 of record NC_090195.1, on the reverse strand, counting down.
GCACCCTGACTGGTGATGCAACAAATTGTGATGCGCTGTGTATTCTGAGACCTTTCTATCAGAACCAGCATTAACTTCTTGAGCATTTTGAGCTACAGTAGCTTGTCTGTTTGATCACACCACGCGGGCCAGCCTTCGCTCCCCGCGTGCATCAATGACTCTGTCGACGGTTCACCACTGTTTGTTCTTTGGACCACTTTTGATAGATACTGACCACTGCAGATCAGGAAAACCCCACAAAAGCTGCAGTTTTAGAGATGCTCTGACCCAATCATCTAGCAATCACAATTGGCTCTTGTCAAACTCCTAACACAATGTTCACTTTGTGAAAATGTTCACTTGCTGCCAAATGTATCCCACCCACAAACAGGTGCTGTGATGAAGAGATAATCCGTGTTATTAACCTGTACAGTCCACCTAATATAATTATCACAGTTATGTTTAGTTTTCATGGACATTCAGTTTCTTTTTATTAGTCACATTTCTTCTTTTGTTTGATATCCTGCCACTCCTTTGTTACCATGATCACGTCATTATGAGTTTGTTCTGTTTATCTGTGTTTCATTAATTTGTCTTGTTTTTTGTTTGCTATATAAGTTGAACCCTCACATTCATTCTCTGTTTGTTCACGTTCATGTAAAGTTGTGTTATGCTACCGCCTATTTGCCTGTTTTTGAGTATACCTGCTATTAAAACTCTTTTCAGAACTTTAATCATCTGTCTGTCTGCAAACCCAGACTATAATATAATTATGGCTGTCAAACGATTAAAAGCGATTCAAAAGGGAACCTCTCGGGTTACACATGTAACCATGGTTCCCTGAGAAGGGGAGCGAGACACTGTGTCTCGCGGCCATGCTTCGGGCATACCTGGTCATGTCCCCTTAAGAAAAAAATGCTGATGGTCGCACTAGAGTGACGTCATGGGCTGTCGCAGGCCAATGTCATTGTCGCGTTTGTTGATCTTAACCTTATAAACACCCCTATAATGTGTCACAGGACATCTAATATTGTAAAAGTTATACTGTTATTACAGTCATACAAGTATTAGGGAAAAAGGGTTAGATAAAGCATGTCCTTGAAATAACCACAAAGGAACAACAAAATTCTGTGTATCTGTTTTGGGAAATGCATGCGGTGTTTATAACTCACTTGACCTATAACAGATTTTTACACTTCATTTTCATTACTAACAAATGAATGGTGGAACGCACATCTGTTATGACCAAAGCATTTTTTTTCTGCCAGAACTCATGCTCTATGTCTTTCTTTGTGTGGTTTGTCAGATTTTAGAGGCCTTGGCCAGGAACGATGAGCAGTTGGTGCAGACCTGCAGTCGACTGAGCTCCAGCACAGAGCTCATCCCAGAGGACCTGCAGACCAGATTCAGTGCCATGTGCGGAGAGAGGCTGGAGCATATCAATCGAAGAATCACCAATTACAGGAAGGTCAGCACAAATTGTGTGAAACACTTCATATTTTTAAAATGGGTCTGGACTGGTTAGTGCTGGTCTGTGAACCGGCATAGTTGTTGTGTTCACTAGGAAAAGCTTAATGTCAAGTGGTTTGTAAAGCACAACTTTGTTGTGCAATTTTAGCAAAACCTAGAAGTAAAAATAAATAGAGAAAAAAGAAAAAATATCAAATTAAAGGAAGCTTTAAAAAGGCAGTCGATGCATAAAGTTTATGCTGCTCTTTCCATGGAATGAATATTAATGGCCCATTAAAATAATTAAAGAAAAACACAATAATATATTAAATCTAAAACTGAATATTATTATTTTTAGATAATAAAAAATACCATAAATGTAGCAGATATGACTAAAGATTCCTTCTTTGACATTTCATTTGTGCATATTCAAATTCGACACATTGACAGAATTACATTTTTTTTGGTTAAACTATTAATTTTAGCTGTTATTTGTTAGGATTATTGACTAAATCTTGCTGGTTTTGCTAGCTACACAAACCTAGTGGTGACACTTGCACTCATTCACATCCAAAATGCAATTAAATGCTGGTGGTTTAAGAAGACTGGATCTAACTATGTGCATGAAAACTTATTTTAAATATCTTAATGCATTTCTTTGGTTGGTGGCCTTTAGAAGACTGCAGCTAAGAAAACTTAGTTTGACTTGTAGCACTTCTATTTAGGTTACCAAACAGGAAACCGTCCCACCCTGTCCTTTTTAACACCAGCTGGCCTTGATTGGTAAAAATATGTGAGTCCACCAGTACCAAGGGAAACGGGCTTGTGCAAAATGTCATTTTTAATTTCCATCAGCTGCTTTTATTTGGAGCAAGAAAGGGAAAATATGTCTGCAAGCATATGACAGTTTCCCTTGTTTTTCCCTGTGATCTGATCATCCCACTCAGCATTGGATTAATTAGCCGTTGCTTCACCGGCTATAAATAGCTCTGAACATCCCGTCCCATTGCATAATTTCCCTTCTGCTGCGTTCTCAGTAGGGCCCCATGAGAGGTCTGGCAGGGTCTGGACCCCGGACACGGAAGCTCCCTGTTTGTCAAAGCTAGCCAGGAATGTGGGAAGTCGAGTCTGAAGAGAGGCTATGTGTCCAGTGCAGCTGTAACCCATCCAGTGTAGTCCGTGACCGCAGCCGTACTCTACCACAACCATTCAATTGTTACGTCATTTTTGGAAAAAGGCGAGGTTCAAAACCCTGCTCAAGGGGAACATTTTTGGTCTTGTCAGATGATTAAATTACATGGAAACCATAACTTTGAATGCAAGTTTAAGGGTTGTAATTTCAGGTGCAGTGTAGTTCCATTATTAAACAATCCTACTTTGCAAATAAATCAATTCTGATTGATAGATTTTTTACAAGTAATGCATTATGTGTGGCTGATGTCGACGGATGCTCTTCTGCAATACACTGAATGAGGGTGCAAACTGACTGAATTTGCATTTGATGAATGACAGGCTGCATAGCCCAACCTAAACTAAAGGTGGTTTGCTAGTCTTAGCTCCCCTCAAGACATTTTCTGGTGCTTCTGTTGTAAAGACAAAGCTGCTCATTTTGAAACATTTTTATTTATTTACAGAAACTAATTTTAAATTATTAAATGTCACATTTTAAATAATTAAATGTCATAATTTCAGAAGTTTTAATTGCTGAATGTTTCTCTATGTTACGTTTTTTATTACTCATGAATTCAAAGCTGCAGTCTGGAACTTTTTTGGGGTAAAAAAGGAGCTAAAATCAATTTGAGCAAGTACGCAACTAGCCAGTGTTCAAAACTATCTTCTTACCTTCGACCGATTCACAACGGTAAGCTTGTAATGATGTGTTATACTTTGAGTGGTTCTGGCAGGTTTCCGCAGGAAATATGAGCTTGCCACTGATCATATTTGCACCATTACTTCTGTATACGTAAAGGCTCGTAGTAGTTTCACATGTGAGGTTGCTGCAGGTGGCGGATCATTTATAGCCTTTTCACACAGCAGCTGGAATAATTACAACCCCAATTCCAAAAAAGTTGGGACACTGTACAAATTCTGAATAAAAACAGAATTCAGTGATGTGGAAGTTTCAAATTTCTGTATTTTATTCAGAATATCAAACTGAGAAACAGGAATGTTGTCCCATTCTCGTCTAATACAGGCTTCTAGCTGCTCAAATGTCTAAGGTCTTCTTTGTCGCATCTTCCGTTTTATAATGAGCCAAATGTTTTCTATGGGTGAAAGATCTGGACTGCAGGCTGCCTATTTTTTAATACCCGGATCCTTCTTCTACGCAGCCATGATGTTGTAATTGATGCAGTATGTGGTCTGCCTGAAAGAGACGACGTCTGGATGGGAGCATATTATGTTGTTCTAGAACTTGGATATACCTTTCAGCATTGATAGTGCCTTTCCAGATGTGTAAGCTGCCCATGCCACACACACTCATTCAACCCCATACCATCAACGCAGCCTTCTGAACTGAGTGCTGATAACAACTTGGGTTGTCCTTGTCCTCTTTTGTCCAGATGACATGGCGTCCCAGTTTTCCAAAAAAAGAACTTCAAATTTTGATCTGACCACCGAACAGTTTTCCACTTTGCCACAGTCCATTTTAAAAAAGCCTTGGCCCAGAGAAAACACCTGCGTTTCTGGATCATGGCTTTTTTTTTGTCCTGTAGAATTTTAGCTGGCGACGGTGAATGGCACGGTGGATTGTATTCACCGACAACGTTTTCTGGAAGTATTCCTGAGCCCATGTTGTGATTTCCATTACAGTATGTGATACAGTATGTGATCCTGTATGTGATGCAGTGCCGTCTAAGCGCCCAAAGATCACGGGCATCTAGTATGGTTTTCTGGCCTTGACCCTTACGCACAAAGATTGTTCCAGATTCTCTGAATCTTTGGATGATATTATGCGCTGTAGATGATGATAACCTCAAACTCTTTGCAATTTTTGAGAAACTTGTTTCTGATATTGCTCCACTATTTTTTGCTGTAGCACTGGGGAATTGGTGATCCTCTGCCTATATTGATTTCTGAGAGACACTGCCACTCTGAGAAGTTCTTTTTTACCCAATCATGTTGCCAATTGTCCTAATAAGTTGCAAATTGGTCCTCCAGCTGTTCCTTATATGTACATTTAACTTTTCCGGCCTCTCATTGCTTCCTGTCCTAACTTTTTTGGAATGTGTAGCTCTCATGAAATCCAAAATGAGCCAATATTTGGCATGACATTTCAAAATGTCTCACTTTCAACATTTGATATGTTATTTATATTCTATTGTGAATAAAATATACGTTTATGAGATTTGTAAATTATTGCATTCCTTTTTTATTCACAATTTGCAGTGTCCCAACTTTTTTGGAATCAGTTTTGTAAATTGATAATTTTTATGGCGGATTGTTATCCAGAAAGGTCCAAACGTCAGTCATCAGTGACAACCGGAGATTCACCCGTAGTCAAAAGCAAAAGATTAGACTGTACGGAAATTGAAATCTAAAGGTAACACTAATACACACTCAATATACATAGTCACACAATGCTGATGTTGTTAACATTAATAATTTCAGATCAAAGTATAACAATAATCATTAGCACGGTTTGATGTGATATGAGCTAAGAGATTGTTAGCTTTTTTCACTGTTGGTCGTGCCATTTTTTTTACTTTCTTTTTTAAAAATGCTTTATTCCCCTCAGTTGGCCAGAACAAAAGTGGCAGACATGCTACTTGCTTGTTCAGATGATACTTTCTGGTGAAAATTCGTAAGATGTAAAATCTGTAATTCTAAAGTACAGTATCCACACCGGTGGGGTGAATGAATGACAGCCACACATAATCCTTAAAACATTGGATTTGGCGGAGCCACGCCGCTGCACAACCCACATAAAGATGATAATTCCGCAAATAACGGCAATTGCAGGTTTCAAAAATAAATGGCGACAAAGAGGCAAAAATTACAGTCTGCCTCTTTTAATTACTTTTTCTAGTCGTTCATGATTACAGTTGATGAGAACCAGCCTGATGACAAGCTAAGACTTAAACCACCATGGACTAGTTCATGATTTTTTCCCTCCAGCACAGTTTAGTATCTGTTAAACAGGAATATCCATTGCCCGGTTGAGTAGGTGACTGACAGACTGGTGTATTTGTGCTCTGTTTTGTATATATTGAGCTTTTGTACACATTTCAGATCATAAGATTAAACTGGACCAGGGCTTGATGGGAAAGTGCTGAGCCATAATGTTCTTTGCATTTTAGCATACCGGATTCAATCCAATGATATCCTGTGACTAGCCTGAAGCCAGGCTGGTTGAACCAACACAGTTTTTTAAGCTGTTTTTAGTACTGCAGTACTGGACGATTTAGATAAGAAAAACCAATAAGCTATTGTTCATATTCACACAAAATATTAACTGTATCTTACTCTAATCTGTCTCTGCTCTCAGTTTTCGCGGGTTTTGAAGAACCGGGCCTGGCCCACATTCAAGCAGGCGAAGTCTAAGGTTTCCCCTCTACACAGCAGTGACTTCTGCCCCACTAACTGTCACATCAATGTAATGGAGGTGTCTTATCCCAAGACCACTACTTCCCTTGGAAGTGCCTTCGGAGTCCAACTGGACAACAGGAAAAATACTATGGAGAAAGGAGGCCGCAATTCAGAGCAGGGTGAGTGAAAATATATTCCTAGATATTGTACAACTAGAGACTGCCCATTATAGGGAGCAATGAGTTCATGTCTATTACATTTCTTTCTGTTTGTGATTTCAGGTAAGCTGAACCCCATGGTGTATGTCCAGCATAGTATCACCAGCATGGCAGCCCCATCCGGACACAGTCTGAGCAGAGCTGAAGGTCACGGTCTGCGATTCCTGCTACGAGAGGATGACCTGCTCATCCTGGACGCCTACCACAAACTTCTGACAAAACTCACCACTGTTGTCAAAGAGATGGAGTGCTACGCTGCCCAGATTCATGAGTATGAACATTTTTATTTGGTAATATCAGTTTTGTTACATGAACATGTTGGATATATGAATATAAGGGCCTATCTGATATATCATCATCAGGAGTGCTGGTACAACATCAGTATAAGAAATCAAAAGGCCTACTAATAGGCCTAAAAGGTCTGAAAATATATATATATTTTTTTTTGAAGTGAATGAAAACTTTAGTTATCTAGTGGGACTGAATTGCATATTATTGCCCTTTGCTTCAAGGGAACTCTATAACTCAACCGTTTAACACAAAGAGAGCTTGATCAGTTGATCTTTAGATCTATAATTGGAGGAGCTTTCATTGTGGTTTATGTATTCCTTTATACTTTTACTGGTGGCTTTTCCTCTAAATTAACTGGTTTAAATAGTAATCATGCAAAAATCTACATTTTCATGACCTTTTGAAATGTCTTTAAAGATTATTTTCCATCATCAAAAACATTTTAATTTTAAGGGTTACAGAGAGGGTAAAAATTAAATAAAATTATGACATTAATTTTTTGTTTTGTTTGGACAAAACAATCTTGGCTATGATTAGGGATAAAGTGGTGATGTAAACACACCCCGATCAAGACTATTAGGTTAGAAAGCAAGTGATAAAAATAAATTATATATTTTATTAAGATTTATTATTATTATTTTTATTATTATTATTATTATTATTATTAAACAAAAATAGCTTTTGTTTAATGTTAAAGGAAGTGTATTTAAGACTGTGGCCAAAACTCGTACTGCAAACATTTTCAAATTACTGCAGCGGTGTATGCCCTCTCCCCCTTCCCCTGACTCGAGGTTGCCAGATAGGCTGCAGGATCAGCAGGAACGTTTGTAGCTGCAGCTGTGGTAACTAGAGGAGAGCTGGCAACCCGGATGCCCAAACACTACAGACTTGGTAGATAGGTGGAGGGCGGAGCTTCAGGCCAAAACATCAACATCAGTTGAGGGCTGCAACAACAACTTTTAAATGACAATATCCTGGCCGGACTACTGTTGTCAGTGATATAAGTATTTGAAATTAACATGATTTCTTAATGTCTAGTGACATATCAGGGCCATTTTATGATTAATTGAAATACATTTCTTACATACGGTTCCTTTCTATTTGAAGGTTAACTTGCAGCAATATCAACACCCTTTGACTATAATATTTTCTAAAATTTGATTTTTTTAACTTTATTATTTATAAGATGTTAGCAAGATTTATTTAGTTGGATTCAAAATCAAATGACGTCAGAAATTATGCATGTTTTTCCCTGATGTGACAATTTTTATTGCTGTTAGAGTCTCCATGGGATGTTACTATATCAGTAACTGTTTAATCTTTGTGCATTTCACATGACCCAACATCTGGAATTTGCATTATGTTTATAACAGTTTTTTTTTCCTTCTTCAACAACTACATATGGTGTGTGTGTGTGTGCGTCTGTGTGTTGGACACACTTAAGCTGAAAGGGGGTGGGTGGGATACTTCCTGTCTGAGCTGAGCTGCTGATGGTTTCATTTTCTGTAAGCACATTAACACCTTGAAGGAAATGGGACACTCTTGAGGTCGACCGCTGTATTAAAAAAAATAATAATAATAATATCAAGAGCACTGAACTCAGGCAGTACACTGTAAATGTCACTTACTGAGTAATTTGCAAAGTGGCATAAGTGCCTAACAAGACTGTTACGTAACACCTCTTTCTCTGTCCCTCCCTACTTTCCAATTTTAGTCTTACCACCTATAGTTTAAATAAAAAAGCATCCATTATCACTAAAAGCCTTTGAGGTTTCATCATTCAGTTGAAATCACATGGTCAGATCCACTGTGGATATGATGGCAATTCCAGCTAGTCTTGATCTACAGTGAGGGTGGCACCTTTCACTGCTGCTGCCATATGCTTGTCAGTGCCGATTGCTGGCTGAAGGTCTGTGAGTGTGCTTATTGGCAAGGCCGTCCTTGATCTGGTGGGGAGATAATGACCTTCCTCACAGCCCTGGGCAAGAGAGAGTGCTATAATGACTACCTGGAGGTGGTTGTCTTGTCAGACAGCCATCCCTATCATGCAGCAATAATGGGACAAATAGAAACCGAGTATCTCATTGGAGCCACTTCTTGAAGCCTCTTATTCTACTGCGGATTAAGAAGTGCATTGATCTCTACAGTTGGAGGGGATGAAGTAAAGGCTAAGAAAGGCAAAGCATGAGGAGATCAGAAGTGAATGGTTTCAGATGGACTTGTGCCTGTTGTTTGTTGGTATTGTATGACCATTTTAAAGTGACAGTTGACCCAAAAATTTAAATTCTGTGATCGTTTTATAACCTTGATATTGTTCCAAACCTGTATGAATTCATACGACTTTATCTTTTGTGAAACACAAAAGAAGATATTCTGAAAAATTAGACTAAATTCTTGCTGGTCTTTTGTTTATAAAATTTTTAATGAAGTGCAAGAAATGTTTGTTTGAAAATTTCATTATATGGACAAAACAGTTCTGAATATCTTTTTATAGTCCACAGAAGAAAAAAAATCTAAATGGGGTTGAAACAACAAGAGGGTGAGTAAATAATTACCAAACCTCATGCTGTGTGACCGAGAGATTCAGCCATTATAAACAGAGCATTCTTTGAAGTAAAAATACTAGGATTATTAATTATGAATTTAACTTGACATAACCGGTTTACAAACGAAATGTGTTACTTACAGTTTACGGGGTCCTTGCTGGTTCTAGAACAGTTGGCACAGCCTGATTTCGATCTTGAAGAGCCATCATATTGTGACTTTTCTCAAACAGTTGCTGGTTAAATGTACGGTTCAAACACACAAGTCAGCACGTACGTGACTAGGATGTTCATTAAAAATTAACCAAATCCATTTTTCTCTGACATTAGGATCCTTTGGCAGCTTATGCAATTAAGATGATGTTTTTCCACAGCCAGGAATAGCACACGGTCTGCATGACACCACAATCTTGTTATTATAGCAATCTTATCATAAAAAACTGTGTTAGATACACTTGCTGCTCATCAGCTGAACACCAGTGGGCGGAGACAATGATGCAAGCAAGACTCCTACCAAGGCTTGACAAACTGATGTTAATGGGCATTTACATGTACTTTTTTTTTAAGCCCATTATGCCCAATAAGCCGACAATGAACATGATCATGTAAACGCGGTAACCCGTTTTCTTTTATCTTAGTAAGTTCATAAACGGCTTAAGCATAAACCGGACGGGACAGGTGGTTTTTTGCCTCTTACCCCAAATTCACACTGTATGTAAATGCATTAAGCTGCTTTCTGTCGGCTTATTGAAATGCGCATGTGTGATAGGTGACAAAATCGCAAACTTCGAGCAGATTTAAACGCATCCAGACAGAGCGAGTTAGCGTTTTGCATGAAATAAGGACGTATATCACAAACGCACTCTTTTAAGACCCAAAAAATTGTAAAGATGTGTTCTCATCTCATGAAGAAGTAGAAGAGATTCAGTCAAAACGCTGCATCTGTTACTGCATGAGAGAATAATATGAGCTGTAATCTTTAAGCTTTATTTAACAGATACGGACATTATTATTTTTGACGTCACTACAAGGAAATAAACCCAGTTTATTAATAAAATCATGTAAACATGGTTCAATTGCGTTGTCAGTTTACTGGTTTGCATGTAAATGGGGAAAACTGGTTATTTCAATAAGCTGATATTTGTGATTAATCAGCTTACTGGTGCATGTAAACGTGCTCAGTGTTATGGCCACAGTGGCCCATTATGAACTTTCCTTGCTTCCAATCGAGCCCAACAATGAACTTTTTTGTCTGCACTATCATGGCCATATGAGGCCAGCACCGAACTTTGTGTACTCCCTGGCCCTGTTCTGCCCTGGTCCCTGACTCCTCGTGGCATTCTGCGCCACCATTGCGCCCAGCTCCGCTCCACCGTGGTGGTCTCCACCTACACCAGTCGTGGTGGTTTCCTGCTCCGCTAGCTCCGCCGTGGTGGTCTCTGTAATGGGGGTGGCTCTGTCATATGTGTTTGCTTCTGTCCGGATTTTTTTTTAACTTTCTGTCCTGAGTGCCATGTTGTACTCCTTTTTCCCTTGATTGTCTTCCTCCCAGGTTTGTCTTGTTAACTCGTTATCTTGTTAAGCTTGTTTACCCCTTTGTATGTATAGTCCCTGTGTTTCTCTTGTTGCTTTGTCAGTTGTTGAATGTAATGGTTGCTGGTCTCCTGTGTTGTTCCTTTGTTTCGCATGGTTTTTGCTTTCGCCTATTACAAATACACGCTCCTAGCTTTATTAAAAATCATGAATCAGTTAATTAGTCCAAATGTGTTAGTGAGGCAAGCAGGGGGGCGCTCAGGTAGTAGAGTGATGGGGACACTATACTTTCAAAGAGCACCGTCCTTTGGATTAGACGTTAAACCGAGGTCCTGACTCTGTGTTCATTAAAAATCCCAGGATCCCAGGTGGATGCTGCACATTGGTGGTGGTTGAGGAGATTCCCCCCCTCCACATAAGCAATTTGAGAATCCAGAAAAGCACTATATAAATGTAACTTATTATTATTAATTATTAAATAATAATAATACTATTTAATAATTGCAAATGGGTTCTTACTGATGAATTTGTGGTGGCAGCTTTTATTAGACAGCTTCATTTTTTCTCAAAAGAATCAAATAACATTTTAGCCATATAATGTAAATGCATAAGTCCCATATTGCTCTGGCTTTGGCTTTATTTCTATACTGTAAACAGATGTTTCAGATATATCTTGTCAGATGTTTCAGATTGTGATCTCTTTAGTATTTGAACGTGTGATTTGACCAGAAGTCACACTGATTATAGTTGAAAGTGCTGAGTCAGCTGCACGACATTAGCTGAATGTAAAGAGCCTCATATGTCACATGAAAGCACTCATGTATAAAGGACCGTAGGCAGAGAGACTCGGGGACCCGAACCAAGATCTCCCCCACAGAGTCTCATCATTGTTCCCCTCCTCTATTTCTTCACACTTTGATGCTCTGTGCCCCTCAAGGACCCATGCTGCGCTCATTTCCTTATTAAGCTTCAGCCAATAGCAGCAGTGTGTGCTCTTTTCTATGGCGACAGAATGGTACTCGATGGTGGCGACCAGTCTGCTTTACAAGGAAGGAACCTTGTTAGTCGATTCCAGAAATAATTTTTTTTTTCTTTTTTTTTTCGTATTTCTTTTTTGAAGCATTCAAATAAAGGCATGTGTGAACGCATTGTGATTATTAACTTCTAGGGCTGTAACGATATGCGATATGAAATCGAAATCGCAATACGCAGGTCCACGAACCTGTATCGCGATCTGAGAAGGCAGAATCGCAACACACCCCTTCCAACTTCCAGAATTATCCTTCCTGTCCAGGTCCAACTTTTAAGTAAGCAGTATGGCAACATTTCAGCTACCCGGTGGAGAACAAGGATGGCAATTGTGTAGTTGACAAGACCCACACAATTTGCCGTAAGTGTTTCAAGAAGCTTCCCCAACCGGCTGGCGTGGTGGGGAAGTGGTGTGAGCGTGGCGTTTCTGTTGCGTGTCATCCGCGGGGCGGCTGCGTGGCGTTTTCTCTTTCTTTACACACCAGAAGCGTGTCTGACGCGGCGCTTCTGTTGGTATTGATGTACAGGAGGCCCTATACTTCATGTTAAATATATATTGCCTATTGGTACCGCAAAGAAAACGTCGGCAGTAGCCTATTGACCATACAGATATATGGTATTGACGGCAAAATAGGCTACAGAATACTGTACAGAATAAAACTGTTTTGTCCCCCCCATATCGAGGTTTGTATCGTACCGTGGGTCAAAAATCGTGATACGAACCGAATCGTGGGTTTGGTGTATCGTTACAGCCCTATTAACTTCCATTAACTCTTTCATTAATTCTCCAGCTTTCCGTGTTTTCACTGTTGTGCGGATGGCGGCTCTATTAAATCTTCTCAGAGAGTACTGAATCTCCTGAAAAATCAGGTGAAAAAGAAGCATCTAAAACAGCATATAAATAAAAAAAATCCTAAAGTTACTGAATGAAATGTCGACCCACACTGTCAGAAAAAAAGGTACATTTCTGTCACTGGGGCGGTACCCTAAGGTACAGCACTGTTTAAGTACTGATATGTACCTTTTACGGTACTAATATGTAACATTTAGGGGTGAGTAAGGTACAAAGATGTACCTTTTCACTTTTGTACCTTAGGGAACCCCCCAGCACTGTACCTTTTTTTTTGTCTTCTCCATTTATGTTTTGATCATCATTCAGAATCTGATCCAGGCTTAGTCTTTGAAAAAAAAACTCTGTTCTTTCTTATTCTTTTCTGTTCAAAAAATAAACCGCAACTCAGCGTGAACTTTCCTCAGACATGAAAAATATCCAAATGTTTGTGCGGGGTGTGGAAGCAGAAGTATAGCGCGCTTTACTGCATGACATGGAGGCGTCGGCGTGATCACTTGCATTTTTTTCCTGACAACAGATGAAACAACATAAAACGCTTCATCAGTTTTACATTTGTGTAAACTCACAAAAATGTACCTTTGTAAAATAAAGAAAACAAACAGGATGCGCTTTCTACCGTCTTTTGTTTCTGTGAACTTGCATAAAAAAAGCTTGAAACATTTGTCAACCAATTCAAGTGGAAAACAAATATTCTCAGATTGCATTATGAATGCTTACGCTACGTGTTTTAGGCTATTAAAGGCTCATAATTATTATTTATATGGCTTAGTAATATAAATGTGCGATTAGTCGACTAATCTTAACTTAAAGGAAGTGTATGTAAGATTGTGGCCAAAACTAGTACTGCAATCACTTTCAAATGACTGCAGAGCTGTTTATCCCCTTCCCGCCGGATGCCAAAACACTACTGACTTTGTGATTGGTAGATAGGTGGAGGGCGGAGCTTCAGGCCAAAACATCAACATCAGTTGAGGGCTGCAACAACAACTTATAAATGACAATATCCTGGCCAGACTACTGTGGTCAGATATATAAGTATTTGAAATTAACATGATTTCTTAATGTCTAGTGACATATCAGGGGCATTTTATGATTAATTCAAATGCATTTCTTCCATACAGTTCCTTTAATGAACAACTAGCCTACTAGTCGACAAGAAACATCTTTAGTCGAGGGCAGCCCTATTTGGAATGCAGTTTACTATGCAGTTTAGGGCTAATTTTAAACTATGCAGTTTAGGGCTGTTCGATTAGCCATAAACAGCATAGTTTAAAATTAGCCGGAGCTGGAGAACTAGGGCAGCTTGAGAGGCCTTCAGGCCCTCTCATGAGCGAGGCGTCGCTGGAAAGTTTCCTGAGTTTCTCACTCAGAGAATTGGTTTGGGTTGGAGATGACTTAAGATTTTGTTTATTGTTAGGATGAGAATTAGAGTTACGGTTCACGCTCACAAGGGAACATATTCCACGAAAGTATGTTTATGTGTCCCCTCTCATTAAAAGAACCCTGAGGGGTTTGTCTGAAACTCAAACAAGGCTTGACATGTTAGTGTGTTCATGTGTGGAGAGACAGGGCCCCAAAGCCAGATTGAAAATATGACTTAAACGTCCCCATGTGTGAGATGTTGGCCAGCATCATGTAAATTTTCTTCACCCTTCTCCTGGAGGGGAACAGAGTTATGACTGCTGATACAGCTGTATATGCGTGTTTTGATGTTAGTCACATTTAGAGGACCTCTAACTTCCTTCAGTTGTTGTCCGGAAGATAAGCACAAACAGGTTGGGATTTTGTTTGGCTCTGGTCATTTTGTGCATCCTTGCACATTCAACACACTTACATGCTGTGCCCAATTCTCCCAAAACATGTTTGAAATATAACTTAAAACCATACTAGGATATGGGAAGTTGTTTGAGGCCCTGCGATGCACGGCATCAAACAAATGCAAATAAAAGTTGAAAATCCAATAGAAAAATACACAATACAAAGGAAATGAACCACAACGCCACACAGAAACCCAAAAAATAATGGAAATAAGCCATAAGACAAACCAAAACAAGGAAATTATTCCACAAACAACAGGAATGAGACAATAAATAACACAAAATTAACGGTATAGTATGTAATATTGAGAGCTAGTGGTTGGAATGGATTCTGTAGTCCAAATGTAAAATATTAGAGGGAGTTTTTTCAAAGCATTTCATAGTAGAATAGCTGGAATAAGTACAATAAGATACATTACAACGGTTTTTAGTACATAAGATACATTCAACGATTTTGTCTTTTTTATATATATTGTGAAACTGAGGATGTTATGCAAAAATATGTATTCATATGATAGAAGTCTCCTGTTATAATTAACAGCTGTTTATCTCTGTTGCATTATTTATCACACACAGTGGGCCTCATTTATCAGTCTAACGTAGAAACAAGTGCAGATCCGAGCGCAGAAAATATCTTATGACAGGGTTCACGTGTGATTTATGAAACATTGGAATGCTGCCAATCACATCTTACGAATGACCATTCGTTGATAAATGTTGCGGCTCAAAACATTTGAATATCAGGCCCCCCAAAAAATCATACTTTAGAAGCCTCGTGCCTAGAGTTTGACATGGAGAAATATAACCCAGCCAAGAAGAGGAAGTTTCTCATGAAAGAGAAAATGATCTTTCTCCAAAAGCACCCATTAACCTCGTTATTGCAAATCTCCACCAGATTTACTAAACTACGCTCAAGTTCATGCTAATTTTAAAAACTTACATGAGTTTTGATCGTGGCCACTGCTCACGTTCCACATTGATAAATGCAAAATTTTGCATGGAAACAGCCATATGCCCAGTTTTCTGTCATACATTTCTTAAATGAGGCTCATAAAGGGATCTAGTCAATAAAAATAATAGCCTTTTCCATTTTACTGTATGTTTAATATAGTGTCCATTTCAGTGATCAGCAGATTTTATTATTTTATTTTATTTGTTTTAATTTAATTATTTCCCCTGGACAGTTGGTCAGTCCATCACTATATATATATATATATATATATATATATATATATATATATATATATATATATATATATATATAGTGATGGATATATATTTAAAAAAAATGTTTTAAATAATTTCTTGTGTTGTGTCATATTTTGAACTATGTTTTGAACTGCTGGTATTTATTGTGTTGACCACCCTTGGTTCACTGTAACAGAGTCACAGTGATGTGTCTTTCCCTCTGTTTATGTGAGTCGTGAAAGTGTTTCTGGAGGTGTAGATTCTGACTCTTTTATTGCACACAGATTGATTAACGTGTGATTTCTCTCTCTCTCTCTCTCTGGATCTCTCTCTCCCTGTATTTCCTACAGTTTGCTCTCCTCTATCACACATCCAACTGGGTCTGAAGGGAAACCTACTGAGAGCTACATTTCAGCTGAGAATGAGAGTGAGAAAAGTGAACGCAACGGGAAGAAAGTGTGTTTTAATGTGACCGGAGACGAACAGGAGGACTCGGGTCATGACACTATCAGCAACAGAGACTCCTACAGGTGCGGTGTCATACAGTATACAGAATAATTATGTATTGCTTTTATGTATTGTGATTAATTTATGTGTAATCAATGAGGTATGAGAGGCAGTGCTGTATTATGAATACAGTAAGGACTTAAGAAACTTTGTTAGGCGCAGCAAAAGTTTGAGGTCAGTAAGATATTTCATAAGAAATTAATACTTTTATTCAGCGAGGATTGAACAGATTTATCAAGTGACAGTAAAGACTTTTACATTATGAAAGGTTGTTAAAAATGCATCAGTTTCTACAAAAAGATTAAGTTGCTCTACTGTTCAATAATAATAAGAAATGTTTCCAAATCAGCATATTAGAATGATTTCTGAAGGATCATGTGACACTTAAGACTGGAGTAATGATGCAGAAAATTCAGCTTTGATCACAGAAATAAATTATATTAAAATATACACTCACCTAAAGGATTATTAGGAACACCATACTATTACTGTGTTTGACCCCCTTTCTCCTTCAGAACTGCCTTAATTCTATGTGGCATTGTTTCAACAAGGTGCTGAAAGCATTCTTTAGAAATGTTGGCCCATATTGGGAGGATAGCATCTTGCAGTTGATGGAGATTTGTGAGATGCACATCCAGGCCACGAAGCTCCCGTTCCACCACATCCCAAAGATGCTCTATTGGGTTGAGATCTGGTGACTGTGGGGCCATTTTAGTACAGTGAACTCATTGTCATGTTCAAGAAACCAATTTGAAATGATTCGCTTTGTGACATGGTGCATTATCCTGCTGGAAGTAGCCATCAGAGGATGGGTACATGGTGGTCATAAAGGGATGGACATGGTCAGAAACAATGCTGAGGTAGGCCGTGGCTTTTAAACAAGGCCCAATTGGCCCTAAGGGGCCTAAAGTGTGCCAATAAAACATCCCCCACACCATTACACCACCACAACCACCACCAACCTGCACAGTGGTAATGGATCCATGTTCTCATTCTGTTTACGCCAAATTCTGACTCTACCGTCTCAACAGAAATCGAGACTCATCAGACCAGGCAACATTTTTCCAGTCTTCAACTGTCCAATTTTGGTGAGCTCGTGCAAATTGTAGCCTCTTTTTCCTATTTGTAGTGGAGATGAGTGGTACCCGGTGGGGTCTTCTGCTGTTGTAGCCCATCCGCCTCAAGGTTGTGCATGTTGTGGCTTCACAAATGCTTTGCTGCATACCTCGGTGGTAACGAGTGGTTATTTCAGTCAAAGTTGCTCTTCTATCAGCTTGAATCAGTCGGCCCCTTCTCCTCTGAACTCTAGCATCAACAAGGCATTTTCGCCCACAGGACTGCCGCATACTGGATGTTTTTCCCTTTTCACACCATTCTTTGTAAACAGAGTCACAGTGTCTTTTCCCAGTAAAAATCCCAGTAACTGAGCAGATTGTGAAATGCTCAGAACGGCCAATCTGGCACCAGCAACCATGCCACGCTCAAAATTGCTTAAATCACCTTTCTGTCCCATTCTGACATTCTGAGATTGTCTTGATCAGGACCACACCCATAAATGCAGTAAAGCAATAGCCATTTGATTGGTTGATTAGATAATTGCATTAATGAGAAATTGAACAGTTGTTCCTAATAATCCTTTAGTTGAGTGTATGAATATATTAATTCCTTCATTCAACACTTTATTTGTCCCTGAGGGTCAATTAACAAGGCCATGTAGAGTAATAAACAATAGCTATACATAAAAGCATCATACAGTAAATAAATGACATAATGTGTATGTTAGGGAGGGGAGCCATTAAAAAACAGAAAAAATGACGTGTAAGAATCTTGTAAATTCCTGCTGGCCTGAGACGGTTTAGTAAGTGTGCATGGCTAAGTCACACGTTCCCGCTCCCTTGGTCACAGCATGAAAACTATTAAAACCTAATTTTGGAAAAATACTTTGTATTACAAATCTTTATAATAACTGACTTTCTATTAATGCAATACAGTTAATGACAGCCAGCTGCGTTTAGATGCACACAGACATCAACAAGCAGCACATGAATCTCAAAAATGGTGACATACTTAATGCTGCAATGCATGCTGAGCCATGAGTTTTATAATATGGTGGCATATTATTAAAAAAAAAAGGTACAATTAAAAGGTACAATTTTGTACTAGTTTTTTTTTTTTTTTTTTTTTTTGACAGTGTACTTAAAGGGGTACTTCAGCGCTGGGAAGATGAATCTGTATTTAAACTGGGTCATCAATGCAGTAGAAATGTGAAATTATTTTTGAATTTGGTGCTTTCTAGACTGAGAAAAGACAGAAAATGTATTTTTGTCCCATGGGGATGAAAGACTACAATTCCCAGAATGCTTCGCTGCCCTGTGAGGCCATTCCCAACACCACCAACTTCATTACAGTGACTGAGTTAGAGAAGACACTACAATTAAAAACTGAACGTGTCTGTTCAATATAATGAGTGAGTCACTGCGCGAGTATCACAGCACTGAGCACTAACTGCAGGAGTGATGAGAGCTGAGGTAATCGCGACTACATTCGCGGCATACATTCACAACGCGAGTTCAGTCTGGCACGCGTTTCAGTTCATGCCTTTGCAAGCTTAACTTTCATAGAAATTAATTTGAGAAGTTAAAAGACTTACATTGCTCACCATAGCTCCGTTTAAATGATCCTGTCTGCAAGCTGAGCTCTCCCTGCCAGCTGAGTGTAATCTCCCATCCCCCATGCGCAGATTCAAAACATGCGGAAATGACTCCCTCTGCTGGCTGTAGTCTTTAGCCTTTGGGCAAGCATTCCTCCTATGATGCAAAAATCGTCATTTTGCATCATAGGAGGAATTTTTCCAGAAATAAAATGCATAAATCTCTTGTCTCAGGGAGATATGAGGGGGGAAAGCACAATAATTTGAATATTCTCCAGGGTTTCTACTGATACAAAGCCATATGCTAATCGCTGAAGTAACCCTTTAATACACAGTGATACAATTGGAGCCTGGGTTCTAATCCTTTGGAAGTGTTTGCAAAGTGAATCTGCTTTTGCAGCAAAAAAACAACAACAACTTCTTGACATGTCAACAACACAAACCAAACTCTTCCACAAATAGTGAAACAAATAGTTCACTATTAACAAAAGCTATAAATAGCTACAAATAGTGCTTGGCGGCAGCGCAAAGTAGACTTTGTTCGCGGGCAGCCAATGAAGACCATAGACGGGCATATGTTATAATTGGTTTGTAACGTCATCATTTTTTTTAACACATGAATGTTCATCTGATTGCTTCCAGTGATTGTAACAGCAACAGGAACTCCATAGCGTCCTTCACCAGCATCTGCAGCAGTCACTGCAGCTCTTATGTGCACAGTGATGAGCTGGACTCAGGTAACGCAACCAGATATCACCCTTCACACATCTGACAACACAACACCATTGTTAGTTCACCCCGTGATTCATCCTCCATGACTCTAATCAAGTTTGGCAAGAGCTTGGATATGCCTTTCAGACCGATTCTTATCTCGTCGCACTGCACATCAAGCACTCATTTTCCACTTAGTCAACCAGAACCCGCCAAAACACAGTGTCTGCCAAGTTGACGGCCTTTTGATGCTAACTGCTGAACAGATGGAGGAAGAGAAGGACAGGAAAGACTGAGAGGAGTGGAGAGAGACGTGTTTGCATTGTTACGGCAATACCGCACTAATGAAACAAATGTGTTGAGGCTCTGTGTTAAATGTGTATATCCTCTAATGATTACCGCTTTACCCTCTCTCCACAAACACACACACAATCAATCACAAACAGGTGACGAGATGCCGACCAGTGTGTGGATATCTCACGACAAACAAAAGAAGCTGCATGGGTTCCTGGAGCATCTCTTCAGTCAGGTGTGTGTTTGCTGTCACGTCCATCAATTTTATACATCCATGTAATTTAATGTAGAGCATTTGTTCATATGAACTGTATACAAATTATATATATATAGTTGTTTTGGTTAGCTTTGTAAACAGTGCTTTTATATTTTCAGGTAGGAAATATGCAATTTAATAAAGTTATCAAAAACTTCACAGTCTTCACTGCATAAATTATAAATTGAATATAGATTAATCCTTATTAAAGGGTTAGTTCACCCAAAAATGAAAATTCTGTCACACAAATTAAGATATTTTTGTTGAAATCCGATGGTTCAGAAAGGCTTCCATTGGCCACAATGTCATTTTCTCTCTCAAGACCCATAAAAGGGTACTAAACACGTCATGACAAAGCCCATCTCACTACAGTTGCTCAACAATCATTTAATGAAGCGACAAGAATAGTTTTTGTGCGCAAAAACACCTAAATAACAACTTATATAGCGATGGCCGATTTTAAAACACTCCTTCGGAGCTTAATGATTCTGTGTATCGAATCAGCGGTTCGGCCAAAGTCACATGATTTCAGCATTTTGGCGGTTTGACACGATCCCAATCATGAATCAATATGCTGATTCATTAAGCTCAGAGGCTTCAGTAAGATGTGTTTGGAAATCGGCCCATCACTATATAAGTCATTATTTCGGGGGGTTTTGCGCACAAAAACTATTCTCATCACTTCAAAAAATGATCAAAAAATGATTGTAGAGCCACTGTAGAAAGATGGGCTTTGTAATGATGTCTTTAGTACCCTTTATGGGTCATGAGAGAGGAAATTACATTGTGGTCAATGGAAGTCTTTCTGAACCATCAGATTTCAACAAAAATATCTACATTTGTGTTCCGAAGATGAATGGAGGTCTTACGGGTCTGGAACGGCATGAGGGTGAGTAATTAATGACAGCATTTTCATTTTTGGGTGAACTAACCCTTTAAAGCTGTAAAAGTTATTCAATCTAAGAGCAGAGAAGTGAGTGATTTTCTCTTTGCCTTTTGTTCTTTGTTTAACCTTATTGACAAACAGCAACAGGTTTATTAGGCTGCTGTCACTTTAAGAACCGACGTACAACTCTTTATGTTCATTTAAAACTTAACTGTGCTTATGAGGATACTCAACGAATTATGACATAATTTTCTGTGTTTTTGTCCTTTCTTCACAGCCAATATGTGCATGCCAATACATATTTTAGTTCTTTTTGGCATCTTATACAGCTTGAATGGTTAAATATTACATTGTAATTAATGATAGCATGATCATATGTAGCATAGCCAAAGTATGACAGAAAAAACCCTGGATGATGTGTTAATTGCATTAAATCTAAATTGCTTGCCTTTAAACGTTCATTTTGACAGCCCTAATATTAATACATTTCAATTTTTTTAAGTTGTATAAATTAACATGAATGTATTTTTTATGAACCCAGTATGGCTTGACTGTGACAGTATTCACTTCTGAATTTATATTTATTTATAAATTAATATTCAATAAATTTTTTGATGCCTTTTCCCTTTTCATTTTATCCTGTTGTAAAGGTTTTTTAACAGCTCCATTATATGGTCTGGCAGTGTGACATGATTGCAGAGCAAATTTTACATGCAACTCGTGAATACGTTGTCATAAAAACGGCATTTATTAAAGGTGCACTATGTAAAAAAGATTTCAGTCAAATATCCAAAACACACTAGGCAAGTGTTATATATTTTGTTCAATTGAGTACTTTGAGAATATCCCAAATGTTTCCAACTATTTGTCAATTGTGAGAAAATTGCTATTTTAACCATGGAATTGTGCCCTGCTCTGCTTCATACTACAGTAACGTTAATAATCGCATTAATGAACGTTAATATTTCCATTGTTTTGAATAGGCGCCCTCTAAAAGTTACATACTGCACCTTTAAATAAGAAGGATCAAAAACATTGTTTAAAATAGTTTGGCATATAACAAGTCATTGCTTAATGTCATGTCAACTACACATTTGTATTTTCATAAAAATAACAAATCATATTATAATCATTTATCAATCAATCATTTATAATATGTGATATTTTAATTTGTTTTGAATTATTTAATAAAGCAAAATAACTAAAGTTTAAAATTTCTTAAAGTGTAAAATATTAAAGTATAAAAATATGTAGTTTTATTATACAGTCCTTGACAAAAGTCTTGTCGCTTGTGTACAAATTGACCTAAAGTGCCGCTGAAATATATTTCTAATCAAGATTTTTTTTTACAAGAAATGGCTCATTTTAATCCCACCAGCTTTTGTGATAATGTTTCAGTGAAAAACTAAACTTTCAAAAAGTATTCTAATATTCACAGCTTGGTAAAGCCCATTGAGTCAATTTTTGCAAAGACAAAAGTGTTGCCACCTTGTCATATGAGCTTCACCTGTGACTAATAATGGATCAATTAGGTCTCAAGTGTGTATAAAAAGAACCCCAGTACACTAGACCTTCACATCAACTGCAACTAGATCTCTGCAAACATGCCTAAGATTTACCCTGAGACTAAAGTTTTGATTATCAAGAGGCTGAAGACCAGATCCACTGCTGATGTGGCAGACACCTTCAATGTGTCTCAGCATCAAGTACAGAGGATAAAAAAAAGATTTGAAGAGAATGGAGACGTTTTTGACAAGCCCAGGTCAGGCAGACCCCGCAAGACAACTGCTCGAGAGGACCGTTTGTTGGCTCGAAAATCCAAGGCCAGCCCATTTTCCACTGCAGCAGAGCTCCACGAGACCTGGTCACCTGAAGTCCCTGTGTTAACCAGAACAGTTTGTCGGATTCTGTCTCGAAATGGCCTCCATGGTCGAATCAGTGCCCAGAAGCCAGCACTAAACAAAAGACAATTGAAAAACCGTGTGGCATTTGCCAAGGCCCACAGCCTGCTAAAAGGATGGACGCTGGAAAAGTGGCAGAAGGTGGATTTTTCAGATTAATCTTCTGTTGAATTACACCACAGTTGCCGCAAAAATTGCAGGAGACCTACTGGAGCCAGAATGGATCCGAGATTCACCCAGAAAACAGTGAAGTTTGGTGGCGGAAAAATCATGGTCTGGGGTTACATCCAGTATGGGGGTGTGCGAGAGATCTGCAGGGTGGAAGGCAACATCAATAGTCTAAAATACCAAGAAATCTTAGCTACCTCTTATTCCCAACCATAAAAGAGGCCAAATTCTGCAGCAGGACGGTGCTCCATCGCATACTTCCATCTCCACATCAAAGTTCCTCAAGGCGAAGAAGATCAAGATGCTCCAGGATTGGCCAGCCCAGTCACCAGACATGAACATCATTGAGCATATGTGGGGTAGGATGAAAGAGGACACATGGAAGATGAAGATGAAACCAAAGAATATTGATGAACTCTGGGAGGCATGCAAGACTGCTTTCTTAGCTATTCCTGATGACTTCTTCAATAAATTGTATGAATCCTTGCCAAACCGCATGGATGCAGTCCTTCAAGCTCATGGAAGTCATACAAGATATTAAATTTGTATCTCACAGCACCACAACTTAATCTGCTGACATATTTTTGTATTTGCTGTAAATTTGTTCAATTTCTGTATAGGTGACAAAACTTTTGTCTTGCCAAAATTTGACCTTTCTGTCTTGATTAAATGATAAATATTTTTTTCTATGAAAATTATTTATTTAAGTGCATTAAACATCATTTGGGAGGGTTTTAGCTTTTCATATGAGCTATTTCTAACACCAATTAATTAATTAAACGTCAGGTTAATATCAGGTATTTCTAGAAAATAGATAAGGGACAAGACTTTTGTCAGGGACTGTATAATGCACAGAGTTGTTTTACTTCCATTTTGCTTTATCCCATCTGCTCTTATGAAGACTTAGCTTCACCTTTGACCTTTTCGACACCTAAAAACAGCCTGAAGGCGCTCATATAATGCCCCACGGCTGTGGTCATTTCCCCCCAGAGATCAAATTCTCACTCTCCACACTTTTTAATGAGGATGTCTCAATCACCAGTAAAATGGAGAATGCGCGGCTCACTGTGTCCTTCTTCCCTGCTGTTTGCTTTATAGCACGCAGGTTTCCGGGAGAACAACACTCCCATGTCAGATGCAGCACGAATGTTTTCCGGCTGACGGGTGGGAGTTCAAGGGGGGGAATGTTTGTGCGAACTGCCTCGTTGGGTGCTTCATGTTTAATAACACCCATGGGACTGAGCTTTGAAAACCAAAAGTACTTTTAAGTTGGTCCACCATTTGCTTAGTCATCTAATTAAAAATGTATTTCCTATAATGTTTTGATACTGATCTCATTTGCAGGTGGAGTCCATCTCCAGTTTGTTGAAAGGGGCGACCGTGACACGAGCCTTTGAACAGACAAAGTGTTTCACTCCGGGACGAGGACTTCAAGGTATCGAGAGATCCTCATGTTAATGAACTAAATTGTGTTTTATTCCTGTCGGCACAAGCTTATTCACACAGACTATATTCATTAAAGTGACTTTCATGCCTCAGTGCACTTTTTGTTACGGTTTGCATAACTTAAGTCGGACTTACTGAAAGTATATTAACTGTGCTGAAACTCATAAACTATACATGTTTTCAAAAAGATCTCCAGGGATCTCCGACAATGGATTTTCAGACTTTTTTTAACTGCAACTCTGAAACGTCTCCTTGTGAAGTCATTTATGTGTGTGCAAGAGAGAGAATGAAGAGGGGGGAAAATGAGTGCCATAAATCTAGGCCTGTATTCCAGGGTGGTTGACAAAAGGAAGTGTGGCTGAAGTTAGGGGTTTCCTCCGAGCGGTGTGTATGGTCTCAGTGATTGACTGCTCCAACCTCAGCTTTGTCCTTTACCACAAATCATCCTAATCAAATCTGCACAATTCATTTTATCTGGGAGAGATAAAGAACACCAGACTGCTCAAGATAGTCTAGGACATTTCCTCTCTCTGATCTGAGGACACTAGGACATCGGACTCATTGAGATTGTCTGGGACACTTCCTCTGTCTTATTCTAGATTTTGTGAAAATTTTTGCTCCCTTGAAACGAACACTACTCGTAGGGTCATGCCAAACAAACAGTGTAATCCAAAAAGGACCACAAATGCACTTATATATCTAAATCATCAGAAAAATATATATCTTATATAAACATTTATTTGTATTTATTTTCTATTACTTTATTACTGCGGCATTTTTTTTATTTAATTTATTTGTATTTCATTTTATTGTACCTATTATTTTATTTTATTTGTCTTATCTTTTTATTTTATTTTAAAATTGTTTTATTTTACTTGTTTTATTTTATTTTACAATTTATTTATTTATTTATTTTTAATTGTTTTATTTTATTTTAAATTTGTTTTACTTTATTTTAATAATTGTTTGTTTATTTATTTTAAATCTATTTTATTTTATTTTATTGTAAAATTGTTTTATTTTATTTTTTACTTATTTTTTTTAATCATTTAATTTAAAAAAAAGTTTTTTTTTAAATAAATTTTATTATACAATCAGTTTATTTTATTTTAAAATTATTTTATTTTAAAATAGTTTTATTTTACTTGTTTTAAAAATATATATATTTTTAATAATTTTATTTAATAAACACCACATGGAAAAATATGCAATTTGAATTAAAAATAAACCAAAATGGCAACATCTTTTTAATTTTCATAATGATTAACATTGAGTTCTCACTTCAAGTGCACTCTAGTATAGAATAGTGTGTGGTGATGCTCAATTTTAAATGAGTTTTACCCATAATTCCCTGTATGATTTAATCTCTTTAAACATTAAAATGTTTATTTTAAAGAGCCTGAAGCTGAATGGGAAATAAACCACTCCAGGTATGAACCCCTCAGTGTGTTGTCAGTAGAAACAAACTTTAATGCAACCTAACTCCTGAGTCGCTGGTTTATGTGATAATAAAGTTTATTCCCAAAGGCACAGTTTCACACAGGATGTGGCTCAAGGTCTTTCGGTAGGTTAATAAACAGAGAAGGCATTGTTTTAGTGATATTTGAAAGCAGGGAACTCTTGTCTGGGAAATAAATCTTATATGAAGTGATGAGTCAGCGAATGCCGGCACTATCTGTGTGTGGTCTGAATCTAGTTTTATACCTCCACATAATGTTGCTGCTTTGCTATTGTAAGGAGATGAGCAGATTACTATATAATCCTCACGGTTTAACACTTGATTAGAACGTGTGTGCCTGTGCATATGATTTGTTTATTAAAGCTCTCACATGTGTGCAAGTGAGAAAATGGTATTTTATGGTATTTTAATAGAATTTGAAATGTTGCTGGTAACATGACTATGGCCACATAAACACAAAGGAGTGACAACCATTTTTAAATCCCCTAAATTATTATTATTATTTTGTGTGTAGCTCGGAGTGGGATTTTTATTTTATTTTAAATAAAATATTAGTATTTACAAAGGCATTGCAGAGAAAAAATTAAAATTTTTGCAAATGCAAAAATATTTGAAACATTTAAATATTTGAAACCTTAAATACAGTCAAAACCAAAATTATTCAGTCACCGGATATATTTTTTTACTAGTGTGTGCAGGACACTATAGTTAATTTATGTTATAAAATATATTATACCCAAAAATTCATCATACAGTGGACTACCAGTAAAAATTATATAAATTTGGGACCAAAATCATCCAGAAACTTTGACCTGACCATGTTTTGCTGAAGTGTTTTATTCTTTAATAGAATATATTGCGACCTTTTACACCACAGACCAAACAAAATGAAGCATTGCTTGGTCATTGGTTGACCTAAATATCTGGTATTATCTGATTGTGTACTTAAATGTAACAGCTGACAGCTGATTGGTTGATTGTAATCCATTACATATCTTTCTATCAAAGTTATCTGACATTATCAAGATTAATTTGTTCCGACACAGTTTAACTCTGAGATCTTGTCATATTGTATTACCATTTTCTGAACTATAGCGAATAAACTGTGATAGAAAAATATGGGAGAAATGGGAGAAAATATGTGGTGTCTGAAAATAGCTGTATATGTATATTTATATTATTTATTAATAAAAATAATCATTATTATTTGTATCCATATATACTAATTACAAATATTCAATTACTAAGGGTTACATGTTCAATATAATTATGAACATTCATTCTACAGATTCACCTTTTCGCTATTATTCATAATTATTGTATGTATTATGTTTTTTTTGTTTTTTTTTTGGCCCTGACAACTGTCTCAGTTGTGGATCTCGTCTTTCTCTGTGTGTGGTACATATATTCCTGAGAGAGAGAGAGAGAGAGAGAGAGAGAGAGAGAGAGAGAGAGAGAGAGAGAGAGAGAGAGAGAGAGATAGACGTATATGAGAGAACATATATTTTCAAAGCTCTAGACCTACGATCCCACTCCACAGAGTCCTGTGTGTTGCGTAAATGTGTATTCCTCAGTTAGGTATGGACAGTAGTTGCCTGTTAGAGTTTGCCATGTATTATCATGAATGTTTGACTCCAATGAAACTGTGATTGTTTTTGGACAGAGTTCCACCAGGACATGGAGCCCAAGCTCAACTGCACCAAGAAACTGCGGCTTCATGTCAAGCAAGATCCGTGGAACCTTCCCAGCAGTGTTCAGGCTCTTACACACACCATCGCCAAGTTTGCGGAAGGTCAGTGGTTTCAAAACAGACACACACCACATAGTACAATCCAGGCCAAAAACACCCGCTCGAGCAGCTCTTGATAGGGCTTGATGCAGTTGCTAGAGAAGTTGAAGGGAATTATTCAAGCACACACTGCTAAATGTGAGTTTTGGAGGGGAGAGAGTGATAACTCCCACAGCTCAGTTGTCAGCAATGGCTGAAAAAGCATTCTCCTGCAATTTAACTTCCTTACGCTGCTGTATTTGTCTGTGTGTTAGTGCTAAATGTGATGAATTTGCAGGATAAACAAGCATTATAGTCCAATCTGGTGTGTGTTTAGTACTGTAACAGCAGGAAATAAAATATTCAATGTATCAATAATTATAATAATAATTATATATATATATATATACAGTGAGTGCCTTGCGAAAGTATTCAGCCCCCTTGAACTTTGCAACCTTTTGCCACATTTCAGGCTTCAAACATAAAGATATAAAACTGTAATTTCAGTTCCCTTTCGTTCAGTCACTCCGACGTAACGTCAGTGACTGACGAATGGGGGTTTCGCTTAGAAGCCTGTCATCTCCGAGACTAGAAAGCGCCCAATGGCAGTGCCAATGCCATGGGCATGCGAGATTTGCATGCGTAACTCCGCCTACCCACGTGGGTATATAAGGAAGTAGCTGGCATCATCGCATTATGTTTTAATGCTTCGGAGCCAAGGGTTACATACCTTTCACTCCTATAAGCCTTCTGAGTTAAGTCAGTTCTTCGAGACGATCAGGATCTTCCAGTCGGTGTTGGTGTTCGGCGCGTTCCAGCGGTCACATACTTCCTGCCTGCTGGTCATACGATTGGTTTCCAGTTGGTGTGTGGTCCCCTGGGCGCTTCAGCATCGACTGCGAGGTTAATCCTCTCACAAAAGAGCTCACACGTGGCACGTCCTTTTCAGGATGTCTCGCCCGTGTGCTTCTGGGTGTGGCCGGTCTTTACACTCCACTGATGGGCACTCGCACTGTCTGGCATGCTTGGGCTTCCAGCATGCTCAGGCGGCGCTTGTGGATGAGTCATGTTCTCACTGCGGGAACATGGCCATCTCCGTGTTGTGGTCGAGACTCAATGATCTCCGTGCGGCCGCCGGAGTGAGAGTCCCCTCCGTCACCCCCCGATCTGACGTGTCCGCGGCCTCGGTCTCATCCGGTCCGCGGGGCGTCTCTTCGGCTGGTGGCCAGGGTGACCTGAGGGTGATGGTGTGGAATACAGCTCCGACGCTCATGCCTCGGCCCACACCCCCCTCTGTTGCACCGGTACCCGCGAGCGTTGTGATGGAGCCCGCGGCCTCGGTCTCGGCCGGTCCGCGGGTTTCGTTCGGCGCTCCAGAGGAGGACGAGATGTCGGTAACCGCATCACAAGGTGGGCTAGAGTCCTCCGAGGATGAGGATTCGGCTGTGCTGCCGCCTCCGGGCGCGCCAGCATTGTCCGAGTCGGACCCGTAGTTGACAGCCATGCTTGCCCGGGCGGCCGCCGCCCCGACACCGGGCCGCTACGCCACCCGAGTCCGGGCCGGTAACGCTGCCTCGCTGCCCCACCGAGGGTACGCCGGTGCTCCGCATGACCCCGTTGGTACACTCCCTGGGATCGTGGCTACAGCTGCCGGGACTGTCCCGCTGGGTCGCACGGACCATCCGGCTCGGCTACGCGATTCAGTTCGCGCGAGCTCCTCCCCGCTTCCGGGGTGTCCGGTACACCATGGTGGGGCCCAATGCCCCAGTCATGCGTGCGGAGATCGCAACCCTACTGGCGAAGGGTGCGGTCGAGCTCGTCGCTCCAGCCGAGATGAAGTCCGGCTTCTACAGCCCTTACTTCATTGTACCGAAGAAATCCGGTGGGTTACGACCGATCCTGGACCTTCGCGTCCTGAACCGATCCCTTTACAGGCTTCCGTTCAGGATGTTGACTGCGAAACGCCTTTTCGAATGCGTTCGTCCATGCGATTGGTTTGCAGCGATCGACCTGAAGGACGCGTACTTCCATGTGTCCATCCTTCCGCGACACAGACCGTTCCTACGGTTTGCGTTCGAAGGGCGGGCATATCAGTATGCTGTACTACCATTCGGGCTAGCTCTGTCCCCTCGCGTCTTCACGAAGATTGTCGAGGCAGCCCTTGCGCCACTCAGGCAACAAGGGGTTCGCATCCTGAACTATCTCGACGACTGGCTCATACTGGGCCACTCTCGGGACCGGGTGTGCGAACACAGAGACCTGGTTTTCCACCACTTAGCTCGTTTGGGCCTTCGGGTCAACTGGGAGAAGAGCAAACTCTGCTCCGTGCAGAGGATCTCTTTTCTCGGTATGGAGATCGACTTGGTCGCCATGTGCGCGCAGCTTACCGGCTTGCGCGCGCAGTCGCTGCTGACTTGCCTCAGGCAGATAGAGAGCAAGAGTGCGGTTCCACTGAAACTGTTTCAGAGGCTCCTGGGGCATATGGCATCTGCAGCCGCGGTAACGCCGCTCGGATTGCTTCATATGAGACCGCTTCAGCATTGGCTTCGCGATCGAGTCCCGAGATGGGCATGGCGGTCTGGCACGCTACGGGTCCCAGTGACTCAGGCCTGCAGACAGACACTCACCCAGTGGTCGAACCTCAGTTTTCTACGGGCAGGAGTGCCCTTAGAACGAGTTTCCCGGCATGTTGTTGTGTCAACAGATGCGTCCACCACGGGTTGGGGTGCCATGTGCAATGGACATGCAGCCGCCGGCTCTTGGTCAGAGAGCCAGAGCCGCCTGCATATCAATTGCCTCGAGTTGCTGGCAGTACGGTTCGCCCTGCACCGCTTCCGAGCGTTGCTGAAGGGTCAACACGTACTAGTCAGATCGGACAACACGGCCGTAGTAGCGTACATCAACCACCAGGGCGGTCTACGCTCCCGCCGCATGTCTCAACTCGCCCGCCATCTCGTTTTATGGAGTCAGAAGCGCCTGAGGTCCCTTCGTGCTGTCCATATCCCGGGGATCCTGAACCGTGCAGCCGACGAGCTCTCACGGGTTCAGCCAATCCCTGGGGAGTGGAGACTCCATCCCCAGTCGGTCCAGCTGATTTGGGATCAGTTCGGGGACGCACAGGTAGATCTGTTTGCCTCCCACGACTCGTCCCACTGCAGCCTGTCCTATTCCCTGACTGAGGGCACGCTCGGCACGGATGCACTGGCGCACAGCTGGCCGCGGGGCCTACGCAAGTATGCGTTTCCCCCAGTGAGCCTTCTTGCACGTGTTCTGTGCAAGGTCAGGGAGGACAAGGAGCAGGTCATTTTGGTCGCCCCGTACTGGCACGGCCGGACCTGGTTCCCAGAACTAGTGCTCCTTGCGACAGCCCCTCCCTGGCCAATTCCTCTGAGACAAGACCTACTCTCTCAGAGACGGGGCACCCTGTGGCACCCGCGTCCCGATCTTTGGAACCTCCATGTGTGGCTCCTGGACGGGACGCGGCAGGTTTGAGTACCCTACCACCTCCGGTGGTGGCTACCATCACTTCCGCTCGGGCTGAGTCCACGAGACAGGCCTATGCGTTGAAGTGGAACCTCTTCGTCAATTGGTGCTCTTCTCGCCAAGAAGACCCCTGGAAATGCCCGATCGGGTCTGTGCTCTCTTTCCTCCAGGAAGGGTTGGATCGAAGGCTGTCTCCATCCACCCTGAAGGTTTATGTGGCCGCTATCGCCGCCTACCATGACCTCCTGGACGGGAAAATGGTAAGTAAGCACGACCTGGTCATCAGGGTCCTGAGGGGTGCGAGGAGACTACATCCTCCTCGTGCTCCTCTCGTACCCTCTTGGGACCTCTCAGTAGTTCTAAGTGCTCTGCAGAGGGCCCCATTTGAGCCTTTGCGGTCAGTAGATGTTAAGTTCTTGTCTATGAAGACAGCGCTCCTGACCGCACTGGCCTCCATCAAGAGGGTAGGGGACCTGCAGGCATTTTCGGTTGACGAAGCGTGCCTGGAATTCGGGCCGGCCGACTCTCACGTGATCCTGAGACCCCGGCCTGGATATGTGCCCAAGGTTCCCACCACTCCGTTCAGAGACCAGGTGGTGAACCTGCAAGCGCTGCCTTTGGAGGAGGCAGACCCAGCCTTGGCACTGCTCTGTCCAGTACGCGCCCTTCGCGCTTACGTAGACAGGACGCAGTGTTTCAGGACCTCAGACCAGCTCTTTGTCTGTTATGGTGGGAAGCTGAAAGGGAAGGCTCTCTCAAAGCAAAGGCTGTCTCACTGGATAGTGGACACCATTGTTTTGGCTTACCAGCAGCAGGGACGCCCATGTCCCCTTGGGGTCAGGGCCCATTCCACCCGGAGTGTGGCCTCCTCTTGGGCGTTAGCACATGGCGCTCCGCTGACAGACATCTGCAGAGCTGCAGGCTGGGCGACACCAAACACATTCGCCAGGTTTTATAACCTCCGAGTGGAGCCTGTATCCGACTATGTACTCGCCTCTACAAGTGGCCGGTAATGGATTGGCTCAGGTGTCTTCGCTTGCTCGCCATTCCACTCCACGGACTGGATACGTGCGATATTCTTCTCAGGTGAGTTCCCCGAGAGCCCTGAGCTCCTCCAGCACTGACGACGCCGACGCCAGTAAGTCTGCCCTTAGTCCAGACACTCGTGTCCGGCCAGGTGCCCCATGTGCATGGTTCCCTTCCGGCGACCCCCACATGTGTATTTCCACCGTAAGCCTCCCTGAGCGGGTGTATTCCCTTGGCAACCTTGCCACCCCCTGGGGTTAAAAATCCACCTTCGGCTGGTACCCCAGTGATCTTCCGTATGCAGCCCTCCGGGGTCATACGTGTATTCCTAGTCCTCCCTACGGGTAGGCATCTTGGCGCATATCTCCTCTTGGAATATGCCTCCCAGTGTACCTTGGTATTCCTGCGTTAAGTAGAGGCCTTTGACCGTCCTAACTTGCATCAGGGTTCTCACGCTTGCGCAGGGCACTGGAAGACAGCCGAGTGGCGTTATTGCATTGGGACCCCCATTCGTCAGTCACTGACGTTACGTCGGAGTGACTGAACGAAAGGGAACGTCTCGGTTACGTATGTAACCCTCGTTCCCTGAGGAGGGAACGGAGACGTAACGTCCCTTTGCCACATCCGCTGTACCGCTGGAACGGAGTTCAACTTGGCTCCTCAGCAGGTAAAACATAATGCGATGATGCCAGCTACTTCCTTATATACCCACGTGGGTAGGCGGAGTTACGCATGCAAATCTCGCATGCCCATGGCATTGGCACT
This sequence comes from Pseudorasbora parva, assembly GCF_024679245.1. Classification (NCBI taxonomy): domain Eukaryota; kingdom Metazoa; phylum Chordata; class Actinopteri; order Cypriniformes; family Gobionidae; genus Pseudorasbora; species Pseudorasbora parva. The sequence continues at coordinate 16,513,405 of NC_090195.1, read as the reverse complement.
GCCATTGGGCGCTTTCTAGTCTCGGAGATGACAGGCTTCTAAGCGAAACCCCCATTCGTCAGTCACTGACGTTACGTCTCCGTTCCCTCCTCAGGGAACGAGGGTTACATACGTAACCGAGACGTTATGCCAATTCTCTGTATAGTATTTTACACTTATTCAATTATTACTTATTCACTTCACTATATACAGCAGAAAATTATATATTTATTTTATTATTAATAATAATAATAATATTAATAACCAGAATTGCTACTATCAATGGGCAAAACTATTTATTT
>NC_090195.1:16075624-16208124 GCF_024679245.1 Pseudorasbora parva | reverse complement strand
GTCGGTAACTAGTTATTCTATATAAATAAATAGTTCTGGCAGGTTGACACGGTTTTAAACATTTCTGATAATGTTTTATCTTTGGTCTATCGCACGTTTACTGTTATTCTTTGTCTTCCTCGACCACTAATACCAGACAGCAGCTCGACTTCACAAAACAAATGAAACGCTCTGTAACGCTGTTTGTGTTGCTGCTTGAACAGCTAGTAAGCTAATACTAATACTATTTTGTTTTTATTTCCATTCTCTTCAGGATTCAATCTCTTCTGAATTATTCAACTACAAAGATTAATTTCAGCACCATGACCAGAAATCAGTTCCTCCTATTTACATTGACATGACATTTAACTTTTTGCTGCTATGCTTATAGATGAGGCAGCATATGATATGACCACTTTCTGATTTATTATGAGGAGGAATAAGTAGAAAAATAGCAGGTGGACATCTATACAGAGCGATCATGATTGGAAGTTGAGTCATCTTTGACCTCTTTATTGTGTGTCTGTGCAATCTAACTTAAATTATAGTTCTATTTGAATTGACTCCAAGCAGCCAAAATGACTTCATCATATAACGATGATACCCGAAGTGATATATCAGAGTCCCTGGAAGTCTGTGAATTCGAGGGGCAGTATGGAGATCCGGGTGGTTACTACAAATCCAAAAGCTTGCCTGTTCTTAATGGCAGCTGTCCGGCCGCCAATGAGACGTTGAAAACGAGGCTGGTTAGCACGACGCAAACTTTAGTAAATACAGACCAATGCTTGGTGTTCAATGAGCTGCGGCACAAAGGAGACTCAAGCGAACAGGATTCACCCTCCAGGACTGATTTCTCCCCTTCCATGTCCAGTATGGTGGGTCTTAGTAGCTCTATGAAAACTGAGACCAACCGAGCAGGTGGCAAAAAGATAGGCTTTTCATTGGCAAGATTCATCCGCCTTCCTGTGAGGAAGTACATGAGGATGATTCTGTCAGACTCTAGGTGTTTTCTGTTCTGTATGTGTTACTTGACGTTTATCCAGTCGTTGATGGTCTCGGGCTACCTTAGTAGTGTCATCACCACTATAGAGAAGAGATACAGCCTTAGAAGCTCTGAATCAGGACTGCTGGTTAGCTGCTTCGACATTGGAAGTCTGCTGGTTGTGGTCTTCATCAGTTATTTCGGGGGTCGAGGCCAGAGGCCACGCTGGTTGGCGGTGGGTGGGGTGTTTATCGCCGTGGGAGCAGCTCTCTTCTCCCTGCCACATTTTATCTCTCCACCCTATCAAATCCAAGAGGTCAACTCGTCCACGGGGAACAAGGGTCTGTGCATGAATGGGAACGGGACCAGAAAGGACACCCTGGATGTGTCACCCTGTCCGCGAGACCAAGAGGGCAACGATCACTCCATATATGTTGCCCTTTTCATCTGCGCCCAGGTCTTGGTGGGCATGGGATCCACTCCTATCTACACACTGGGACCAACGTACCTAGATGATAATGTCAAAAAGGAGAACGCATCCCTCTACCTTGGTAAGAAACTTCTTTGTAGTTTTGTGCCATAACTTACTTGTAATGTGTACATTACCTAGCTGCTACTTGTTGATTACAGGATGACTTTTAAAGGGACAATATGCACAATTTTTGGATTAAAATATCCAAAAACCACTAGAACAATATTATATATTTTGTTGACTTGTATACTTACTTTATCCCAAATGTTTCCAAGAATGTTCAAATCCAGAGAAATAAGCTATTTTAACTGTGTTCAAGTTCAGCTCTGTGAAATACTTGATTCTTATTGACCAATCACGCAATGTTATTCCCAGATAACAACCGGCAAAGTTGAATAATGCACTGCTCGTCCGGGTACTATAAGTTATCTAGACCGCTCACTGCTTATATGCTTAACGTGTCACTCCGCTGGCACCGTCGCCGACTGTCTGGTGCCATCGTGTAACTGAAACACTTAACCACCAGTTTACAATGGAAGAAGACTTCAAGGTGTTTTACTCATGATTTACTCACCCTTGAGTCCTCCTAGGTGTATTTGTTTCAGACTAATAAAAAAAATGCATCTGTCCGTCAAATAACGTGCTCCACACGGCTCCGGGGGGTTAATAGGCATTTTTTCCGATCACCTTCTGTATTCAATATATGGGGAACGTGCTGAATGTGCCTCTGCAGTTCAAAGGGCCGTACGTATCTTGAATTGCAAGAAGGCACTTTCAACACTTTTTGACCAGAAGGTGATCGGCCGGAGCTTTAAGTTTTAAATATGAAAATGTATCTTACACAAATGCAGCGATTCGCTTCAGAAGTCTTTATAGCTACAACTACTGCCAAAACTTGGATTAGCCAGGACTTTTAAAAATAACTCAGATTTTATTCGTCTGAAAGAAGAGTGTCATATACACCTAGGATGACTTGAGGGTGAGTAAATCATGGGCTAATTTTCATTTACGGGTGAACTATCCCTTTTGGCATTCATTTGAACATAGGCCTGTATGTAAAAAGAAATAATAATAATTATCAGCAATAGATAGAGACTTAAAGTAGTTTGGTTCTGTTTTTCTTTGCGGAAGCTTTGCATAAGAGCTAATAAAATATTTAAACTCAAGACAATATTTTGTGTTTAATTTACTTGAGACAAGTAGCTGTGTAATAAGCAGCATAATGTACATCCAGCCGGGTATCACAGAATAAACCCCTTCAGAGTGATGCAAGACCCCTCCACTTCGCGTCAGGGTGCCGATCACTCTGAAGGGGTTTATTCTGTGATAACAACCGGCCGGATGTACATTATGACGCTTATTACACAGCTACTTGTGTTTTTACAGCTACTATCCTGTAGTTCAACCAGTAGAGCGTGGCGCTAGCAACGCCAAGGTCATGGGTTCGATTCCCAGGGAAAGCAAGAACTGACAATAATGTAAAAATGTGTACCTTGAATGCAATGTAAGTCGCTTTGGACAAAAGCGTCTGCCAAATGCATAAATGTACTATCCCTTACCTGTGCGTCGCCTATCAATGACCTCATACCTGCGTTACCCTCGATTTCGAAGACACTTTAATATATTATGTTTTATTAAACAGGTTAAAATTAATCATTGTTATATAGCTCAACACAGTTAGTCTTATTGTTTAAATCTTGTTTTCTTGATTTACAGTAAGTACCATATTTTACTATGCCTAATATAGATCTAGCTCACGACGGTGTGCAACAAGTGTCTCATAGTAGCCACCGAGTGAACGGACAGAGTAGCATTTATTTGTTATGTTATAACTTTCGACACACTCAGATATAACAGCACTGCATTACCTCACATACGCATGACCGGAAGAAGCGTAGACGCTCGTCTGCGGCATAATAAAAGATCCTTTGCTCTCAAGAGGCATGTCGCGCATTTCTTTCATTAGCAATCACTCCAGCAGCTTTCAGCCCACCCTGCTTCAAACTACAGTAACATTAATAAGTCTTTAAAACATTAGCTCATCCATGACATCTGCCCGAACCCCGTCAGATTCTTTTCCACCGGCTTTAGAGGTGAAAACAACAACTAACACGATTCTGTGAAATCAAGGCGTTATCAAGCTACGCTTCTGAATAAGATTACATATTGTGCCTTTAATTCTGTTAAAATTGTCATCAATTGATTTTTAATATAATTCCTTTTTTAATATTTTTATTATATTCAATTTACTTAAAATGAAATATATAAAAATGTATAAACTATATACTCACCTTTTTATTTTAATTTTTTTAATGGCTCTGAATCATTTCATATATTTTTTATAGATACACAAACACACATTTTTTTGTGATTTAGCATAATTAATTCTGGCACAGGGGATATTTTACAGGATCACATGTCCCTTGTTCTTTCCTCTGTCATATACCTTTATCCTTAATCTTTTCCCAATCCCATTACTTCCACCCTGTGATTGAGCATGCTTATGCATTTTTATGAAGTCCCTTTGGTGCGACTGTGTTGTGTTTGAGGACACTTTGGTTGAAGAGATTCTTGGGGAAAAAAAGTGACGTCCATGTTAAGCTTTGGTTTTATTCAGCATCATGCTATTATCAGTGTGGTAAACCACGGTAACCATCAAAATAGGAAGTATGCAGAGAGTGTGCATAGTGGGTTTTGACAAAACAAAGTTGCTTTAGTTGTGTGATTGATTGGGACAGACCAGTGATTTTGAATGTAATGGGAAGACCCCTTTATCTACAGTTTGGTGAGTAAGTGGGGCAGTGACGGCCCACTGTCTGTGGCACCACCGCAGCGTATGTCTGTTTCCCCCAGCTGTACGCACTCCCAGCCAGTGTCTTTTAAAGAAGCCCAGGGCTGATCTAGGAACAGGGTGGGGCCTTTGTGATGGGTGATAATGCTTCAGTAAACATGCACACACAGTCTTTGGAATAAAGAGCACCCCATTATAAAGTACATATGCTGCAGCCTCAAAGTCAATGTATTGATCACCACTTACATCACCTGAAGCCATTCTGGTGAGGGGGATATGAGCTAGAGAGACAAAACAACTGGCTTTTCTTTGTATTAGAATGTTTTTATTCTCCTATGAAACTTTGCTTTATGCCTGAGATATTTTTGATGTCTTGAAATAGAATATAAAGCCGTAAAGAGTTTTTTTCTTACAGTTTGGTCCTGATCTAAAGCAAAATAATGGGTTGATTAAGAGGATAATGCCGTTTGCAATAGTGTAATCTTCGTTTTTAAATGTTTTTTTTCAATCATTGATTGCTTTACCATGTGCCTTTATTTCTTTGATATTTTTAGATAAAGTAAAATGGCTGAATTATTGGGAAAATATGTGACCCTTGACCACAAAACACACATACACAAAAACTGAAATTGAGTTTTATACATCTCAAAAAAGCTGAAAAAAATAGGGCAATATTTGGCCGGTATAAAATTATTTGTAAATCTGGAATCTGAGGGGGCAAAAAAAATCTTAAAATCTTAAAAAAATCTTAATATTTAAAAAGTTTTCCAAACCTTAGCAATGCATATTATTACTAATAATACATTAATATATTTACAGTAGGACATTGACAAAATATCTTCATAGAACATGACTTTTGACTTAATATCCAAATGATTTTTGCCATAAAAGAAAACTATAATTTTGACACACAATGTATTGTTGGCTATTGCCACACATATACTGCAACCTATGACTTGTTTTGTGACCCATAGTCACATATATATTACAATATATATTATAATAACAGTTTTTGTTGAATCTCACATCAGAGACTGCAACTAACAGACAGCTAAAAATAATATAAATCATTAAACTAACCATTATTGTGTCAGAATTTTGCCTACTTTCCTTCTGGCATCTCACTCTAAGTTCCAATTATTTCAAACCCCATTAGAATTTGTGAAAAGCACTTGAGGCAAGAAGACAAATTGAAATCTCCTGTATGTGGCGAGGAATTGGAGTGGAATGTTTGCTTCGTCCTCAGCAATTGTTTGAGCTTCGCACACATTTGGATAGTGGTGCTTAGGGCCGTTATACTTCCCTCTTCGCATAGTTCAGAAAGGGGACAGGGTTTGTCTTTGCAAAACATGTTTATTCTCTTGTTCTTTTTTTACCTATGGTGCCTGAGTTAGTTACGCTCAACGGACAAGGATCCCTAATGATAACATACCCCAAAATCCCTCAGGCAAATTAGTTTTAATGAGCTGAAATTAATCAAAAGTTCACTGTCCACCTTCTCCTTCTGACACAATTTTACACACTAAGATGGACCCCTTGCACACACTGTAGTCGGTGACGCTTACATAAAGGGACTGACTGAGAATAGCATCTTTAATGATTCACATTTTTAAGGCCTTGCACGTTAACCTGGGGTTAGTGGATTCCAAGTAACAAGAGTAATTACAAGTAATCAGATTACTTTTCTCAAGTAACTAGTAAAGTAACGCATTACTTTTAAATTTACAATAAAATACCTGAGTTACATTTTCAAATAAGTAACGCAAGTTTTGTTTTGCCAGTCCCCATGTCGTGAGAAATTGTGAGAGTGCAGAGGCATTGGCCCTCATTTATCAATCTTGCGTAGAAACGGGCTTATATGTTGGCGTAAGATTATGCTTACACTCCTCTCACCGCCTGATTTATGAAACTGTGCGCACCTCTGCAATCCAGGTGTACGCAATACTTGCCCTTGATAAATCCCGCGGCTGAAAACGATCGTCATTAGAATAACACGCCCCTATATATTCAAGTCTCCGCCTCCCGCACGCCCTCATTTTACGCTATGGACACACGGAAGACGGCAAAGAAGCGAATCTTCTCCGACGTTGAGATCGAGCACGCTCAATCATCTCACTAGTCCACTAGTCAGGGCACAGATTAGGACATAAGTCAATGGGCTGACTCCCTGATCAGTGCCCTGACTACTGAACTAGTGAGATGATTGAGACGCGCCCATCGAGACCATCACCAGGGAAGTGGGGGAAAAAAACGAAATTGTTTTATTTAAGAGTATAAAGAGTGGGAATAAAGGCACCCACAAAAACAAAATATGGACCCAAATTATGAGTAGGCCTACTGTTAATAGTGTGGGGGTTGAGAAGCGCACCCCAGCAGTTTAAATAGCTGTTTGGATGATAAATTACCATCACAATGCATTATTTTACAGCACGTTTTGAAACAATTAGCATTTAATTTCGTATCACGGCATGTATTGGGGTGTACGACAGTGATGATGATGTGGTGTACCATTCATTCACATTAATAATTACAATAATTTGTAAGATTCTTCTTATTCTTCTTCTTATTATTATTATTCTTAATGACGCTTGTTATTTAGAAGAAGAATGTCGTTTTTATTGATTTTATTATTATTTAAAAGAAGAAGGTCATTTTTATTATTTTGTCAGTCTGAATTATTTTAGTCCCAGTCCGTGCGCAGCTGCCGGGCCAGGCGGGCCTGAACCGTCAGGTAAAGCGCACAGGCTCGCGACTGGAGTAATACATGCCTACAAATCAAACGCTTTGGTAAAGTCACACAAATTAAACATTGACGTTCATGTTGCACAAAAATAAACACTGAATGTTGTTGTTGTGGTTTTTAACAGTGGGTGATAATATAGCATATCTTGTCAGTGCGTTTTGTGGTGTTAGGAATTGCTTTTCTGCGCATTTTCCCACTAACTCAAACGTGCGTACACCACCTCCTGAGCTGGCGTAGGATTGGAGCGTGCCGTACGCCAACGTCCATATTGATAAATCTTAAAGTCACCGTGGGTTTGGGTGTACGCAAGGTGTACGCTGGAAATTTGGTGTACGCACTTTTGTTAAATGAGGGCCATTGTGTGTAAACATGATTGGTTTTGTAGGTCTAGACTAAATGTGAGCATTAATTTACTCATCTCACTTGCTCAAAAACAGATTCAGTATTCCTCAAAGTGAACAAAACAGTGAAAAACAAACTCGGAATATTATGCGAACCTGCAATTATTAAATATGTTAAATAGCACAATATATACTTTTTGTATTTAATCTCACTTTATTTACCACTGTTGACCTTTGATCTCATTCAACCATACTAATAAGCGAAAATTTTAGTTTAACATCACATTTGTGTTTCTTTTCTTTATTATTGCTGAAGTAAGAGTGTTGAACTTTCTTGTGTACATTTGCATTTCCTTCAGTTGGAGTTTTATTCATTTCACTTTTGGTGTACAAGGTCCATTACATTTGACAAAATTTTTACTTTAAATTTTTTTTTTTTTTTTTTTTAAACAAAGCAAGGGCAGCCCACATTTAAAAAAAAGTAATTTAACGCATTACTTTTTTAGGCGGTAACATGATATTGTAATGCTTTAGTTTTAAACTTTTAAAAGAAACTTTCCCCACCATTGTAGCCTACGTTGTTCATGCAAACATATTCTGTCACCGTTTGCATTTGTGCTTTTAGCATATACTTTTTATAAGCAAGGCAACATACAATAGAAGAACATTTTAGAAGAACAGCAATTAGTCACAGAGCCAACATTATTTATAGTTTATATAGTTAGGTGACATGGTAAAAAACAATATTACAATATAAATAGTATACTTGGTGATATTAAATTTACTTGCACACACAAGATGAATTTTGAAGAATATCCTACTCTTTTTAAAGTGAATGATGAATATTCCAGTAAAGGTACGAATATTCATCTAAAATAGTTTGCTCTCCACAGAGGAAATAACGGACTTGGAATGGCATGACAGAATTTGACATGACAGACATGACAGACAGACAAATGACATGACAGAATTAAAATGATATGTTTGAACTCTTGTTCTTCATTTGAACATTGGATAGAACTTTGACCCTGAATCGACAGCATACAATTTCATCTTAGGTGGCAATTCATTAATGTAGTGGGGCCCAGGTTTTTACAGGGCAACGATGTTCTTAGTGTGGTGCTCGTGGCTTATAGACTGCAGTCAGGGGGTCAGTTTAGATTGAATTGGTACTGTGTTTGGGTGTGTGTTTTTGTTTATTGCCAAATGCATAATAAAATAATATTACTTCAGTAGGCAGCGCTGACAACTAAGGGTATGCATTATGTCTGTGTTGGCTCTTGCGCATTTTGTCAGAGATAGTTAATTCACTAACGGCTCCCTGGTGGATGAGCAGTTTTATTTGCGGTAGTAATTGAGGATTGCTGCGAGATGGTTGGAGGCTCTGTTATATTGGGGTGCGTAATATTAGGACGCCCGTGTAAAAACACCTACTTTATCAGCCCGCTTCTGTTAAATTTAGAAGGGGGTAACAGCTGCTGCATGTTGTGTGCGTGTATGTGAGAAAGAGAGCGACTCTGGCTTTGTTGGGTGTTTCTTCAACTACAGGCACTTTTGGCCTTGTGGGTTTTAAAACCAAATAAATGATCTTAAAACATGCTTTTCATACTCTCAATAATTTAAATAGTCCACTAACAATGTCCAATGGTGTTTATACACTGAATGTTCTGAAACATTCTAGCTGTAAAATGGCTTTAGCAGGGCAAAGGAATCAAATATTTTCAAAAATATATATATATATATTTTTTTAAAGGTGCAGCATGTAGGATTGACAGCTAGTGGTCGAAATGGGTACTGCAGTTTAAATTCAAAATATTGCAGAGAATATTGCAAAATATTGCCCCTCCAATGTTCTAAAAGTGGCATTAAAGTGTCTAATGAAATGTTTAATACTAATAAAAGCATTTATTGGGTAGTTTATGTTCGCATGTTATTACTATTTACACATATTGCAAAGAACTACTTTTATGTGGTGTAAATATAAAATAACAATTTTCACTTAGTGAAGCTATTTCACTTTGTAAATAGCTAAATAGCATCTACAGCTATTTGCACTTAGTGTAGTTTTGCAAATATCGCTAAGACAATATGCTCTTTTATATTTTCCCTTGGTGCAAATAGCCGCTGCCTATTTTATTTTGGGGACATAGTGGCCCATCAGGACTGCCGATGCATAGGGCCTAGGATCTTGTGTTATGCCCCTGTGTATGTACACTGTAAAAAGTAATCAGCTGACTTAACTTTAAAAAGTGAGGAAACCTGTTGCCTTAAAATTAAGTAAATCAATGTTTCAGTTATGCATGTATTACTTAATAATTTTAAGGCAACCGGTTTCATCACTTTAAGTAAGGTCAACTGATCACTTTTTCATCTGGATAAAAAAAAGTAATACATATTCCCACCACTCTATAACACTGACAATGACACTGCTATCTACTGTTATACTACTGATAAACAGGTATGCTATATTTAGGATAAAAAGAATACTTTATGGGATAAAATAATTAGCTTGTAGTGGTTGAAAATACGATAACAGTTTTGGACAATTTATCATTATTATCATTATAACAATTTATAAATTATCATAAAACGAAGGATAAAGACAAGGGTAAAACAATATAAAATCTTGACTAAGTCTTTTTTTGTTAAGTAGCAAAAATTAGTGTAATGATTGTGTAAAGTTTCTAAGCCTGAGCCTGTAGTTTGCTCTTCGTACAAGAAAAAGAAAGTTGAAATCTTTTAGTTCAAATAAAAATCCGATGGCAAATATGTAAAAGAACCTAAAGTTGAAGAAACAACCTACTTTTTTATACTTATGCATCGCCCTTTTCCCTCTTTGTGCTCAAGTTCTTATGACGCACACACAGAGCCAAATCCATCCGTCCTCTCTTGCTCCTGAGTTTAATATTTTCCTCCACACGCTCCATCCATTATGTGTGATCATGTTCCCAGGGCTGTGCGTGTGCTGTTGTGTGGCCTTACAGAACATTGGCACACATATCACGGAACAGCCACTTCCAAACTCATCCACAGGCTTCGGTGACGCAGGGTTACTCTGCAAGTAGCCAGCGTGCTTTTTACTACACACCGTCACTGTCCCATACTCTCCTCCTCATTTAAGCACATCATTGTCCTTGTAAGAGCATCATGTCACCGGACATGAACTGTATTATTAGAAAGTCTTCTATTTCAATACAAACAATATTGATTTTCTGCAGCAATGCATTCTATTGCTGGGTGTCTGAATTGCAGTTTTTGGTATCAGTAAAGGTCACATAAAAAACATTTGCCATTTTATATGGTTTGAACATTACTAATGGGGCAATTATACCTATGTGCCTGTGAGCTGCCAGATTGGCTCTGACAGATGTCACATAGAGTTTGAAATGGGATCAGAGCACATGTAATGACATTAATCGTAATTAGTGTCTGTCCACAAGGGTTGCGAACAATGCATGCCAGTTTGATCAACTCAACTCAAATTAAACATTCTTATTCTGCAAATTAAGCCTAATTGCAGATCTGAGTTTGTCACTAAATGACAGTGTCTTGAGCTAAATTATTACAGATCACTTTATTCATTGCTTTGTCCCTTGGAGTGTTAAAGCTTTCTGCATTTGAAATTAGTGAGGAGTTAAATTTCTCTTTCTCTCTTGTTGAGTCCTTTAATCTTCGTTTTTGGTTGTATTTGTAGTGTGCCGGTAGTCTTTTTTTTATGTTTACCGCAAAGCTTTTTGAGATTACTGCATTCCAGGTATAGTATTTATTTTAAGATGAACCAAGCAGTTACTTGACAGTTTAAGTGTTCGTTGTGTGATTTCTTGACGTTTCAATGATTCTGACATCTTTTCAGATTAGCTCAAGAACAGTGTGTAGAGAGCTTCATGGAATGGGTTTCCATGACTGAGCAGCTGCATCCAAATAGCCTTACATCACCAAGTACAATGCAAAGCGTCAGATGCTGTGGTGTTAAACACTCTAGACTCTAGAGCAGTGGAGATGTTCTCTGAAGTGACGAATCAGGCTTCTGTCTGGCAATCTGATGGACGAGTCTGGGTTTGGCAGTTGCCAGAAGAACGGTACTTCTCCACTGAATGCATTGTGCCAAATGTAAAGTTTAGTGGAGGAAGGATTATAGTGATGGGTTGTTTTTCAGAGGTTGGGCTTTGTTCCAGTGAAAGCTTAATGCTTCAGCATACCAAGACATTTTTGACAATTTCATGCTCACAGCTTTGGGCAACTGCGCACCAGTGCACATAGCAAGATCCATAAAGATGTGGATGAGCAAGTTTGGTGTGGAGGAACTTGACTTGCCTACACAGAGTCCTGACCTCAACCTGATAGAACGTCTTTGGGATGAATTAGAGCAGAGACTGTGATCAAGGCCTTCTCATCCTACATCTGTGCCTGACCTCACAAAAATGCGCTTCTAGAAGAATGGTCAAAACTTCCCAAACAAACTCTTTCCTTGTGGAATGCCTCCCCAGAAGAGTTAAAACTGCAATGGGTGGCTAACTCCACATTAAATCCTATGCATTAAGAATTGGATGTTATTAAAGGTCAACTTTTGTCAATATAGTGTATATCAAAGTAAACACTTGAATGGAAGACTTTACTTAAGGGGCGATTACTCCTCTCACAAAGAATAAAGAGCCTCTTTTAAAAGAATGTTTTCCAACTTCACTTGCTTTCTAGCTGTTGAATTTTTATTTTTTTTAAAGGGAAAGTTCACTCAAATTGTGTTCTCATCCACTTACCCCTGCATGTAGTGCCAATTCTCTATAACATTCGTTCTTCTGTCTCTCATACAAAACTGTTGGAAAACAGCGCACAAGTCCCCACTTTTATGATGCGTTTGCAGTGTATTTGAAGCTTTAAATCTTCAGCTTCTTGAATGCAACCGCATGCATGGAAAATGACCCGCACAGTCTTTTTGTCTTTCACCTGAAGAATTTTTTTTGGGGGGTGAGCTATTCCTTTAAGAAGTGCAATTGCCTCTAGCTTTGTGTGTACTGTAAACATCTCTCATTACAACGTTGGTCTGCTGACCCCCGTTCTCAAAAGACATCTTATTGCTGCTTGTTGAAATGGCACGATATGTGGTTGGAATCATTAAGTCTAAACGAGTGGAAAAAGAGGTTATGCAAACCCTCATGCCCTGTCCATCTTTTCACCAAACCGTGTTGTTTTGCTATAAATACATGGTAAGGAGGTGATTTGCAGATTCTCTGTGCATTTGCCACGGCTTATATCTCTTAATCACTATTTGGTCTGTCTGGGGTTTTGAATGTGACTTTGTCTTATTTAATGACCTTCCCTCAGGATATTAGGCTCTTCAAGGCACAGAATGTTTGCCACGTCTCAGTCCCAGCTCAGGGTCTACGGAAAAAGACATTTTCTGAGGTACTCTGTGAGTTATGTATCCATAAATTATGCCTGTACAGGGATTTAAAGGTTGAAATTCTGATTTGATATTTGTAAAACAAAGTCAGGAATGAAGCAAGAAAATGTCATATGCTATGTGTGCATATAAAAGTCATATAAAAGCAACAACATTTTTGTCTCGCTGGTTGACTTTAGTTGTGCAGTCATTGCCGTGTATGACTTAATTAGCCCACATTTTTAACTCGTATGCTAATCTCATTTTGAAAACCTTGCCCCAGTTCAGAGCATCATCTGAATGTGGATGTAACATCTGCTGCTCAGTAGGTCTGGATGTGCTCTTGAAGACTGGAGTATTTATTATAGGGCTTGCTTTACCTTGTGGATGGACCTGCGTGGATTTTTATTTTTTTGGGGCTATATGACTCTAAAGAATTCTTCTGGGTTGTGTTCCTCACGTTGCTTGTTTTGGGGACTTTGGAGATTTGGTTTGTAATGTGCTGGTACAGATGGGCTTCCAGGGATTCAACTTTTAGTAAACCTCCGAATAAAATGTTATGACCTTGGAGTTGAATTGCAGTTGTATGTCAAATTCAGTTTTAGTCTCACAAGCTAAAGAAATGTTAGCAGAACTTCTGTCAATCTAGATCAGTAGTGATTCAATGTTTTAGAAAGAAATTAAAGTTGAAATGTTTGGGGTCAGTTATTATTTTTATTATTATTATTATTATTATTATTATTATTATTATTATTATTATTATTATTATTATTATTATTATTATTATTATAGAAATTTATACTTTTATTCAGCAATGACTCAATGATCAAAAGTGACAGTAAAGACAATGTTACAATAGATTTCTAATTAAAATAAATGCTGTTCTTTTAATTTTTCTATTCATCCAAGAATACTGAAAAAATAAAAATATTACAGTTTCCGCACAACTGTTTTCAACATTGATAATAAATGTTTCTTGAGCAGCACATCATCACATTAGAAGGATTTCTGAAGGATCACGTGATACTGAATTTAGCATTGTCATCACAGGATTAAATTACATTTTAAAATGTATTCAAATATAACCAATTATTTTAAAGGGTTGATGAATTGAGAAATCTACTTTCCCTTCAGCTTTTGATATAAAGTCATGGGAATATAAGAATATCCAGTAAGTTTTAGAGCTGAAAACGTCCTTGTTAATCAAAGAAAAGCTTTTATAGACACCAGGCCCAGAAATCGATGGTGGGCGTCAATCTTACGTCATCGTGCGACGAAACACACACCTCTACAGAACGTGTAATTCAGTAGCCCCACCCACCGACTCATGGAGCTGATCGGCTCGCTAGCCAGCAGCAATAAACATGTGGAAGAAGATGGCAAGATATTGTGGAAGAACACAGTCGCTGCATAAGCTTCCTTCGGATCATAATATTAGGAATGTGTGATACTTCATTTATTTTTAATGAAGTTCCAGCTCACGTGGGGAAGAACGTTTGTGTGTTCACTTCATTTCACTGCGGAATTGTTTGTAAAGAAGCCTCAAGTGCTCTCCCTCATGTAAACTGAACTGACAGGGGCTAGATATGACAGCGGAGCTGAAGCTCATTGAATATGCAAATAATTTCCAATCCTAGCTGTGGGCGTTTACTTCCAAGTCTTCAGTGCGTCACGCCCATCAAAATCCACCATTCAGAAGAGAGCCTCAAAACCAGTGTAGAAATAGCCTATTACTTATTAATTATGACGTATTTAAAATTAAAAACCACACAAATGTCATTAGTTAACCTCAGACAACAGTATGAAAAAAGAAAAAAAGCCAGTTCATGACACCTTTAAATTGTATTAATAGATCACAAAATTGTAGCCTGACAAGCCAGACCCACATCAAGATGTTTGGTCTGGAAACTCACCATAGACAGGGCTCAATCAGAGGGGCGGGATAAACGGTTGTCTTTCAAACTCCCTCTGCACATGATAGGATAGCGCTACACCAACCAGAGCAACGAAGGTGAAACAGAGCTTGTTGATAGATTAAACATTGGCCGTATCCGGTCAGCAAAACTCTGAACACATCTTCCTTCCCTTTTTAAGAATGACTTCAGTGCCGTTCTTTGTTCTTTTCTCAGAGAAAAGCTTAACTCCAAGTCTTCCAGAGTCGCGGTCAAAGCTGATACGAAAGACCGCCGTTCGACAGCTTCTGTGTTTACTAGAAGCACGCAAACGCAACTCGGCCGTGGTCGTTATGGCCCCGTCCACTTACTCTATACACAATGTGATTGGCCCTGCAAGAGTTAGGGAAATACATCTCAGAAGGGTATTGAGAGTTGCTAGACGACACTCGCGGGCAGATTAAATTTGCTGCCGCTAGGGTGCGTCTAGATTTCTAGGCTAACAAAATTGCTGTTTTACTGTAGTTTTGCTCAAATAAATGCTGCCCTGCACAATGAACATGAGACTTCTATTAAAAACATTAAAAAAGTCTTACCAACTCCAAACGTATTCATATTACTATGATTTAATATTTCAGAGACATAATAATAAACCAAATAAATACTTTTGTGCCAGAAGAATTAGCTTAGACATTTACAGTTCTTGCAAAACTCCTTTCGAATGCCTAATAGCATGATCTGGCTAGATTTTTTATTTTTTATTTTTATTTTTAATCAGAAGTCAATCTGACTACGGAAAGCCAGAAAGATCGAAAAATATTTATCATGCATACAGAAATATAAATGCAACACTCTGAGCGAGTCGCAGAGTGAGTTTAGGGTTTAACTCCACAACTACTGAATTTATTTAATAAAATGGCTTCTTACCAATGTAACATTTCAACTTATATTTTAAAATGTACCTATATTGAAGGATGTTCTCAGATGCATTCGCAGACGTCTGGGCTAAGTCCCGAATATCCACTGACCCTGACTACACCAAACTGTCGGTGACTTTAAGATGGAAATCCTGCAGGTGTATGAGTTTTTTTTTGTTTGTTTGTTTTTTGACACCAATGCCCAGACACACACAAAAGATTGGGTACCCTTCTCACTGCCCATTCCCCCATTGGGCCTTCATTGTTTCTGACCACTATGCAGATAAATACAGTGTGCACAAGCCAGTCAGTCCAGATGGCTCTTTTAGAAAGAATGTGCCGAGGGATCATCTGTCAGTTACCCAAAATACTGGGTCATGGCAAAGGCATTTCTAAAGCTCATGCAATCAGTGCAATGCCAATTTGTAATCCAGCGTGATGTGGAAAACATAGACATGCACTCTGATGGCCAGTGCACATCTTCACTGCAATCCTCTGTGACTCTGAACCTGTCAGTCTTATCAACTATTATAGAGATGACATAATGTGTGGAACATGCTGTATATGATAGAGGCATCAAAAGTTACCAAACGCATCAACCTTTAGGCAACCTAATTATGTTGCTCTTGGCCAAAATGTAAAGCATCATTGCATGTATATTTCAAAATTATTATTTATATTTTTACTTTTATATGGGGTTTATTTCAATTACTTTTCATTTTATGCTATAATTTGATTTTATGCTGTATGTTTATATTTTGTTTTATACTCAAATATTTTTTTATCTGATGCTTTTTATTTAATTTTTCCATTTAATTTTATGCCATAATTTTATCGTAGGCTGTTTATTTTTTATTTTATCGTAGGCTGTTTAGTGTTATTTTATCTTATGCTATAAATCATCTTAATTTTTATTGTATTTTTTTTATTTTATTTTTTATTTTTTATTTTGTAATGTTATCTTAATTTTTATTTTTTTTATTCTATACAGGGTTTGACATTAACACTTGTCCGGGACAAGTGAAGGGACAAGTGAAAGAGGGGACAAGTGAAAGAGAATTTTACTTGCCTGATGGACAAGAGCCTGATTAAAATGCCAATAACAAAAAAATAACTAACAAATCACCAAAATGAAAGAATGATTCTGCATTAATTAAGTGGTGATTGATAGTGGATATGGATAATATATAATTTAATCTGACCCATTCAAAAAAAACAATTTCTGGGTTTGTCCATTTTTAACCCAATTAGGTTGTTTTTAACCCAGCACTTTTTAGAGTGAAATATGTTGTTAATTGTTTTTTATTTTATTCTATAAATCATCTTTTTTTAAATTTTATAATGTATTTTATATAGTAAAAAGCTCAGCTGTTTGTTCAATTGTTGTTCAGTCTTTACTTTCCCAATGAAAGTTTTCTGTAGTTTAGTACCCCATTTTGCCTTTTATTTCATTGTCAGGTAACGGAGAAAGAGCGAGTGAAAGTGAGAGAAAGGAAAGGAGATGCAGAAAGAGAAGATAGAGCTTACAGAGTGGATGGGATTATAGATTTAGGAAACCAGAGTGAGCAGCATCTGACCTCACGGTGAATTACCTGACGCTGTGGTTGGCAAGGGGAAAGGTACAAAGGGATTACCAACTATTTCTTTTGGGCAGTTCCTCGTAATAACATTCCTGCGCTAAAGCCCTTTAATGAGTGTAGCACGCCTTTGATCAGCAGGTCACATGGATGTGATGATTGCCAGAGTGTGTTGAGCCATTTTGGGCTGGACTGTGTTTAGCATCAGCCACCCCCCTTCTCAGGTGCTGGCAGTGGATGTGATGAAACATCAGCTCTGTTGATGCAACACGTTTGTCTCTTTTGAAATGTAACTCTTTTAGGAGTACACTCATAGAATTCCATTAAAAGAATCACAGATTTTCACAGAATTCAAAGCCCTACATGTTGTTTGAGTTACAGTTCTTATCTCACAACATCTGTGATTTCATGTGCCGATTTGGATGGGACTAACATCTCCGTGTTAATGCGGAGGTGGGAGTGTGTGGGAAGGTCATCTGCTGTGTTGGTGTGCATCACATATGACATGTGTTTTTTAATGAATTACTTATTGATGTAACTTGAATTTATGATTAAACTTGAATTAATTAAAGTGGTTGTTTATAATAAACCCACATAAGTTAGCAGAGACATCTAGACAAGTATCTTGCTTATTCTTTGCAGTTTCCATGATTTGGCTCTTCATTAATTTTTTGTTTTTTTTTAATGGACATTTTTTATGGTGCTAAAATGGGTAGATCATGAGGAGAAGCGTTATATAATACAATATCGTCAATAACAGACATTCGCATTCGGGCAGGATTATATTTCTCATAGGACTGTTAAATTTGCCGCAAGTAAAAAAAGGATTTTTTACTGAGGTTGTGAGACAAACACAGGCATGACAAATTCGGCTGGGATTAAAATCACAAAGTACAACTGGAAAACCCAAATTTCTACCCGAAAGATTCAGAGGGCCGATGAACATTTGTATGGTATTTATTCAAAGTATTAACATACGGTAGTGTGGTACAATGATTTGTGTTTAGTTGTATAGAGAACTTTGGCGCAGACCCCGTCCTTAATCCTCAGCCACCTCTGATGGATGGACAGGGCCAACCTGGTGGTGGTGGGGAGGATGGAGGTTAACGTCAGCATCATCAACTGCAAACGTGAAACAGATCATTTTCAATCCAATCTAAATTTCAGTTCAATTGATTGAGGTGTTTTACATTAAAGTTTTTCAGTCCTATTGAGCCATCAATCCGATTATAAATGGGCTTTGACTACAAGTAATAGCTATAGTTAAAGGAAGTGAATGAAAGATTGTGGCCAAAACTGGTACTGCAATCACTATCCCCTCTCCCCTCTGACTCGGTTGCAGATAGGCTGCAGGATCAGCAACAAACGTTTGTAACATTGAACGTTTTATGATTGCTTGAAATATATTTCTAGCAAAGGAATTTAAAGGAACAGTTCACCCCAAAAGGAAAAGCTTGACACTGTCATTGATGTCAATGGCATTGGTTCTCACTGTATACAACATGGCCAGTTATATTACAGGTTGTTTAAATTGATAAGTCAGTTTATTGGTAATATTTGCAGGTTCCATGTCCATGTCCTTTTATGTTCTGTCTTACTGTACTGGAAATTAGTCCAGAGTGTATTTCTTGGCAGCCAATAAAATCAAAGCGGCAAATAACGGTGACAATTAGTCTGTGAAACAGGAGGTGAGGTCAATAAGGAACATATCAGCAGTTTTAGTACCACCTCAGAATGTAGGAGGGAGATGGGAGTCCCCTGAAAGATCTAGTGGTATCTCCACATGGGCAATCTGGAGTAGAATACAGCGCCACTTCCACATACCTATTTACGTTGGGAAGACGTTCTTTTAAGCTGAAGTTTTTCCTTAAAAAAGACTATGCTCTCTCTTCTTTCAGTAAAAATACCACAATTGGCTACATTTCATTGTTGGGATTGTATGGACCCTGTTTAATTGTGCTTTTACATTTTAAAGAACAAAATCTTGCTGATACTCTCAAATATGGAGGGTTTCTGGATCTGTCACTACTTAACTGTGCAGAAGGAACTAGACGTGATTATTGTATTGTGTGACAACGCTAGTTGAAAAAGTTAGTTACGGAATTCTGGTAAGCGACTGAAGCTTTTTAATGAAGGTAATTCCTGCCATGGTCTTCAGTTTAGGGTAGAACATGGAACATCAGCAGTAGTGTTTCAGATTTGTTGTGAATGTTGCTGTCAGCATCAGTTGGAGATCCATGCGTTTGCATCAGAATCAGCAGAAATCGCGAAGGGAGTCAGCAATGTGCAGCAGAACCCCTGGAGAAACCCACCGGTTCAGCAAATAAAGTGCTCAGTCGCTGTGTGAGAGAAATGTTCATGGCTCGGTGCCGTCCTGTGTATTTTTCTTTGACTTTTTTATGTAGGAATTAAAGATCCCAGAACAGTTTTTGAGGTCTCATTTTGATAATGCTCTGTGCAAGTTTATCTAATGCATAGCAGACAAGAGAATCAAATATTTCTAATAGCTATTAGATATAAAAGTGTTCTGTGCTTGCATATTGAGGCTCTAGTTATAAATATTACAGACTTATAAATATTTCAACCTCCATTATATCATAGCCTATACATAAATTAAATTTGCAGCTAAGCAGCTGAAGTGTATTAAAAACATTTGTTGGTGTAAATGTTTCATACTGTTTTGGTAGCTTGACTCTCTCAAATTTGATTCTGGTACTGATTCAATTTACTAATCAAGCAGCTGATCTAATGTGTCTCATCTAATTTTGTACTATTTAAATAAGAATTCATAAGTGATCCCATTGGAGAAACAAGACAAGTCTGTTTTTCAAACATCTCATTTGATTTTAGAAATGTATCATACTGATAGTTGAAATTGGGCTTTTTGAGCATATTAAATAACATTTAAAATAACTTTAAAGTATAATAAACACATTTTAAAATGTAATTTTATTCCTGTGATGGCAAAGCTGAATTGCTCACGGAAAAAGAACCGAAGAATAAGATTTAAAAAAAAAAACAATGTTGTGCTTTTTATATTGAATCTACAGGAATGATGCAACCGTTATGTGAGTAAAAAAAATGTTTTTTATATGTAATAGTATTGCATTGTTGCAGATCGTTTGATATCTACTGATTATGTGTACGTGTCTAACTAAACATAACTTCCACTCTGTCACAGGCTGGAGTATCCTTTGTATTTGAGGTGCTGTTGTGGTTTAGTGTTCTGCTATACGGGATCCGAATAGAACATGTATGGGCCAGGGTTTGCAAAGCCTGATGTCCCGGGGCTAATGTGTTTTCCAGCAGTCCTAACATAACAGTCCTTTCTTGATGTGCGTTTGTTATCTCTCTCTTGGCTTGTTATTTGAAGGAAAAATATAATCGTGGAAGTTTTAAACATGCTGGTTTGTCTGCAGTGAAGTCTTACAGATGCTTGTGTGCAGTTGTGGAAAGACTACTGAGAAAGCATACTCAAGTAGAAGTACTGTTACTTGTCAAAAAATATAGTTCTAGTAGAGTAAAAGTACCTGTCCTAAATACTACTCAAAGGAGGAGTGATAAGTAGCGCTTTTAAAAGTACTCAAGAGTAGTGATTAGTGAGTATTATGCTATGAATGTTATTCCACCTTGTACCCTGTTAATTGAAAATGTAGCTTACTCTTTTATGGATGATTCACAATAAGAACAAAAAAAAACATGATATCACCAACAGTATTTTAATATTTCTTTGACTATTTATTTATATTTTTGATAGGTTTTCTTGCGGTTAATTTAAAAAAAAGTTGCAAAGCGTTGTAACAATTTTATGTTAAAATAGTTATTTCTTTTCAAGATGCATTCATTGTACGGTTTTAATTTCAATAGATATTTTCTCTGTAAAAAGAATACACTTAAGAAATCAGAATCGAGTAACTCACAATTTTCACCACTGATTATTTTAGCTTGCAATTAAAAAATAAACATGATTTAAATATAAATCTGATGTTTTATGAAAGTTATTTACTATATGCATGGACTACAATTTTAAATTGCCATGTCAGTACATATTAAATTAAAGAATGCACTTCAATAAGCAAGTTAACGCATTTATATGTTACTGCTATAATCTAGCAGTGACAATCGGTTAATGCCTAAAGCACTTTGAAGCCTGGCATCAATCAAGCTAAATTAGGTGTTTCCAGCAGATGGCACCGTGAGCTTGTGCAGTGCATTTGTGCGTGTATTAGAACATGTAATATTCTGCGGCCACTTTTTAGCAATTTTTTTAAGGTAATTTCACGATTTCAGTTACTCTACAGCAAACAACCACAACCCCCTTTCATAAAGGCTTTCACTCTAGGCTGGTTGCTATCATGGTTGATTTGACGGGAGTCACGTGCGACTCATGGAGACACAAGGCTGATTATTCATCTTAGCCAATCATGTTGACAGGAAAAATATAAATAAACATAATGTAGCGATGGCAGGTTTAGGGAAAATAGCGCAGTAAAATTACCGATACAGCACTTAAAATGTACTCAAGTAAAAGTACACTGTTTTTAAACTACTTAAAAAAGTACAATTCCTGAGAAAAACTACTCAATTACAGTAACGAGAGTATTTGTAATTTTTTACTTTACACCACTGCGTGTGTGTGTGTGTGTGTGTGTGTGTGTGTGTGTGTGTGTGTGTGTGTGTGTGTGTGTGTGTGTGATAGCGATGCAGTTTGCAGTTATATCCACCGATCAGGCTGGCCAAGTAATGAAAAATAACATCCCAATTAATTGCAGGTGGATGAGAGAGAACTCATTGTGTATGTTTGATAAAGAAATTGCGAACCCTGTGAAATCATTCTGGTTGCCATTTTATCCATACATTTCAATACAATTCTCCACATGTACTGATGGGGAGCCAAAGCTCATTATAATATGCAAATCCTATCCAATCATAGCAGTGGCAATTTACTACCAACTCTTCAATGCGGCACACCCATAAAAGCCCAGCGGTCCTGGAGCTAGGCTCAAAACCAGGGTAGAAAATAGCCTATTACTTATTATGATGTTTTTGAATGTAAAAAATATGCAAACGTCATAAGTTGACCTCAGACAAGAGTATAAAAAAAATTAAAACCCAGTTCATGACCCCTTTAAAGGGATAGTTCACCCCATGTCATTCTGAACCAGTATGACTTTCTTTCTTCAGAGAAACTTAAAACAAGATATTTTGATGACCGCTGGGGTCTGAATAACATTTACATTTTTCAAAATACCTTTTTTTTGTGACCAAGAAAGGCACAGATTTTCCTCAAACACCCTCTGAAGTTTTCAAAGGACATGGTAATAATGATAAAGAACAACATTACTGACAGTTAAGATTAAGTGCTGTCACTTTGATTATACATCAGCTTGTGTGAGAGAAAGTTCACTCCAAAATTAAAATTCTGTCATTGTTTGCTTAACCTTGTGTCATTAGCCGAACACAAAATGAGGTGGTTAGCCACATTAAAATCACTTCCATTTATGTCACGGAGTGAAAAATTGATGGGGACGAATGCTGTCAAGCTCCAACTTGAACAACACCAAATCACCATAAAAGTACTATATATTTTGTCCATACAACTTCTCAATTTTATTTTGAGTCTCGAGGTTATTTTATAGATTTGTGTGAGAAACAGACTGGAATTTAAGAGTGACATTTCATATTCTTAAATATTTTATATATTGTGGGTGGATAGAGAACCCATTTCTTACAGACAAGACTCATAACCTGCCTGTTGACCATTCTGTGAAGTGATTGCTTGTCTGTGTCAAGAGTCAAGGCCCAGATTCGAAAACAATTACAGCACGTGAACATTGCATCATTGTAACACTAGTAACATCTCTACTAAAATGATCTCTTAGGGATCTGGAAGGTGCTCTGTCAGTGTGGTTAAGATATTGTTAGTGGGTCAATGTCAATGAAAAGTTGTGAGATTAATCATTGGAGTCCTGCTAGGTGTTTGCTGAATGGAGCACAGAGTTATTTCTCTCATTTTTCTCTTTCTGTCTCCTCTATGTCAGCTACATTGCTCTTTTTGTCTGATGGATCATTGCTGCTCTGTGGCCTTTGAGGCCCCTGTGTCCTCTCTGCACCTCATTAGCCTCAAAGTCACACCTGCCCCAGGGACACAAATGCCCTTTGAGAAGACAGTGGTTTCTTGCATTCACAGATTTGTTATTGATGTACAACTTAGTGAAGTGAGCTATTGCTACTGTGCCTTGTGAAGTTTCTGACCATAATTTTAGGAGTACCTCAAGGGTTTGTAGTCAGCCCATTCCTATTCTTGCAGCTCTCCAACACAAATGGTGTTGTCTGATGTTTTTTTGTTGTTGCTCTTGTTCAATTCTTGACAATTTCAGCATTTTAAGGCTTGGATGCAGCTGCTCGGAAACCCATTCCATAAAGCTGTACTTGAGCTCATCGGAAGGCCACACAAAGTTTGAAGGTCTGTAGCTATTGACTCCGCAAAAAAGTTGTTGACTTCTGCTCACAGTGCACCTCAGCATGCGCTGACCCCGCTCTGTGATTTTACATGGCCGAGTTGCTGTTGTTTCCCAATTGCTTCCATGGAATATTTAGCAGTGAGGAAATTTCAAGAATGGACTTATTGCACAGGTGGCAACCTATCACGCTACCACACTTGAATCCACTGAGCTCCTGAGAGCAACCGATTCTTTCACAAATGTTTGTAGAAGCGTCGGCAGGACTAGGTGCTTATTTTTATACACTTGTGGCCATGAAAGTGATTGGAACACCTGAATACAATGATTTGGAGGGCTGTCCCAATACTTTTGGCAATATAAGCTATGTCTCATTTCGGAAGGCTGCGTCCTCCGGAGGTCGTATTTGAGGGCTGCATACATCATAAGGCCGTCTCATTTCAAAAAAAGTGAGTAGGACACTCCAAATGCAAACATCGAATGCGTCCTTCTTTCACAGGAATTCTGAGTGTGCATGAGGTGTATCCTTCACGGCTGGAGATAACCCACAATTCTTTGCATCTCTGTTAACAACCGTCTTTTTTTTTAAATACTATATGAAAAAACGGCACCACCACCAGATATACATGCAAGCGTAGGTGTGGTGTTTAAATGTAAGTAGTTTAAACGTGCAGTATGCAACTTTTGGCCACTAGGGGTCACTCATTCAAAATAATAACAACTGACGTACTTTGGTGACGTCAGGAAAGTGCGTGGGCTCATGGGAGTTGTTGTCATTATTGCCACTGTCAACCAGCAAATCTGGCATCTCCAGCAGAAAACATGTTCACTGACAAGGTAATTGATTGTTATATTACATCTCTATTATTGTTAAGTTTAGTTACGGCTTTTCACTTTATGTAATGTCAATCTAATGAAATAGCAGCAAGCTACCGTTACTTAACAAACTTATCAGTAACGTTAGATAATGTGTGAGACAGAATGTTGTGCGGGCGGTCGCTATGCCAACATACCTATAAGTTGGTAGGCTATGTTGACATATTAACCGCGCATCATAATTTGAGTTACTCAAATTATAGATATATTGACATGGCATCCGCGATTGTCGAACATTCTGTATATCAACTGTTCAATACGGAAATACATTTCAATTTAGTTTATCATTACCAACATAAAACAGTAAATGAGAGAACCAGCACCTGCAATACGTTGTTCATTGGAACACGCGCTGTGTCGCTCCCCACGTTCATCAATCATTCTAATAAACATTTATTTTGGAACTCGGAGATATATGAATAAGTAGATCATTATTAAATCAATATTATATGTAGCTAGTATTAACATATGATAAAAGTGACGGTCACCTTATATTAATTGACAAAGATAGTGGCATATTACCTTATGAAGCTAACGTTACTTTCTCCAGCTACATATAAAACCAATAATAGCTAGTCCATCTGCGTTTTACACATGACATCATCGTGTCACCAAATATACGGATAGAAATACTTTTGAATCAGTTTTTAAAAAAATAGCTCTTTCAGTCTCCAAAAACAGAGAATCCGCCTGTTTGAAAAGCCGATACAAAATGTATAACATTACGTATTCAGCTAAACGCGTCTCAATGTGGTCAAGATCGCTATGCAATATGCAAACATACAGCATGTTATGATTATATGATTATTATGTTAGCTGAATGGTTACTTAAATGACCTGTTTATTAAAACACAAGCGAGATCAGCATCTCTCTGCAGTCCGAGCTTGTCACGAAGATTTCGCCATCTTTCAAAGGCTTCTCCAAGGTTTACACGTCTCTTGCTTCTTCT
This sequence comes from Pseudorasbora parva, assembly GCF_024679245.1. Taxonomy (NCBI): domain Eukaryota; kingdom Metazoa; phylum Chordata; class Actinopteri; order Cypriniformes; family Gobionidae; genus Pseudorasbora; species Pseudorasbora parva. The sequence goes on along the minus strand of NC_090195.1, from coordinate 16,182,763 downwards.
ACTGTCCCAAAATCTTCTCGGGTCATTTTTTTCACCCTTACGTTTGCGCTTTGTTGAGCTGACAAAACGTACAGGCAAAGAGTAGTCATGATCCATTATCATACAGACTTTTTTATACGGGTGTTCCCCTTATACTGTCTGTCAGTGTTCCTCTTTGAGTTTGGCGGTTCCGCCCATAGATATCTATGGTTCCGCCGAGTTCCGCAGGAAGCAAGACGCAAACGTGGATATGACGTGAAAGACTGGCGACATAACGGAAATAAAGACACGGTCCGTGTCTTCGAATTAAAATATTAATTTCTCTGGATTTAGAAGTTAATTAGAACTGTCGGGATAATGTAAACACACAACTTTAAAAAATATATAACATAGATATAGTGATCTTTTATATTTTTAATGCTGAAACATTACATATTGTGCCTTTAAGCTTGTTTTTGTTTTTTAAGCTCTATTACCTCAAACAAATAGTTGTGGTAAACAGGATTACAAGTGTTTAGTGCTTTTTAAACGTTTAGAACAGTACATTGCTGTCAAGACAAGAAACATTTCATAGTCAGTTTCAAGTTATTAATCATTTTCATTCATATAACGTATAACGGTGTGCGAGCGCAAAGAGGCTGAACGTGTTGGCATAGCAACGTGATAATTCCTGCCTGTGTGTCCTATGAAAAACGTCTCGTTTAATTCTGATTGAGGACACTCCCTATACTGCATCCTACAAAGGATATAGTTTAGCTCTTTTCCACCAGAATAATTCTGTATCTAGAATCAGTTCTCGCCGAGGCAAATTGGAGCCTCTCGCAAAATGGTTTTAACACAGACTTGAGGAAGGAATGGTGACGCAATGCTGCTACGTGTTTACCTGACTATAAGCAGTCTAAAATCAAACCGTGCGCGTCCCCATGTTTGTGCAGGCAGTGTGGCACTTCTGTTTTGCTGTTCGCAGTACTGGGTGTGTTTCTAGTGTCTTTTTTGGAGATATATTAAAACTAAAACCATTGATTTGCTTTCTCTCTAGCACGCTGGGTCTCTCTTTTATATATTTATTTATAAAGAGCAATGAAGTGTAGTGTTATTCGAGAATGGACAAAGGTTGTGAACCCACACCAGAACCGTGTAGGTAAGAAAGGGATCAGTGGTGTAGTAGATATACCCCCCATATTCTCTCTGAACGTTAATACAGTAAAACCACTGCTGTCCTTCAAAACTCTTATTTAGACATTCTCTCTGGGTAACGAGTGTTGTTGCTATCCTGACAAAGCCACATCCAGCGTTCTGACTATATTGAACTGGCAGCACAGGCTGGTGAGGGGACAGCTGTGTCAGGCCATTCAGATGGGGCTCTCTGGTTGAGATATATAAGGTTAGAACTTGTAAGAAGACACTGCTGCATCAGCAAGTTGCCATGACAATGTCATTCCCCATTTCATTGTCTTTTACCCCTGTCTCCTAGCAAGGTTACAAGGTCGAACAACCACCGAGATCCGGTGCTGTTTACTTACAGTAGCTGGGAATTTTTTCCTGCCTCCTCTACATTTAAGCAACACCATATTTTACAATCAAATGCTGCTTTTCATTGGTTACATCACTTCCTGTTGTGACAACAAAAAAAGCTCAAAGGCTTTCTCTGAATTCCTCTTCTGATGTATTTTGGGCTTCACCCCACTGAACATTGTGTGATGAATTGCTGTATGTTATGCTGTTGTTGTGCTCAAACACAATTCTCTCTGGATACAAGGCTTCATTAGAGCCCAGTGTGAGATTATACAACTCATGCCCATATTTAATCAGCTTTACGGTCATAACAGGACAGAAGTCCTGCAATGAATCCCCCATAGGGCACCACCAGTGACATTGGGGGATGTTACAATACTTTATTCCATCATATGCTTCATGCTCGGTTGTTTTAAGGCTGTTAAGGACTATTAATTATTTCTAGCACAATGCACTTCACCTTGCACAACCTTTTGCTCTCTTTCGCAACACACATTCTGAGTTTCATTTTTCGGTATGTAATGAAATCAATTTATTAATCTTCCCTAATTATTTTTTGCCACTGGGGACACAGCTCATTTAGCATGAAAGGTGCCTGCTTCAGACTTCATCATCTTCTGCAGAGATAACAAATCCTCAAGGAGTCAGTCGGGGTTGGGAGCGCTTCAGTCAACCTCTGAGCGGCAGCGTGTCTGATGCCGAGAGTAAAGAGTGTTTATATGCAATTTTAAATCATAATTCGAATATTATTAATTAATATAATATTAAAATTATCGAAGTATATACATTTTTGGACTATATATATATATATATATATATATATATATATATATATATATATATATATATATATATATATATATATATATATATATATATAAATATAAATATATATATAAATAAATAAATAATATTAATATAAATATTAATATTTGTATATGTGTGTAATATGTGCTCCATACATATATATTTTAATTTTAATTAATAGTATCCTTCTTTTTGGATAATTTGTTCATTAAAATCAGTAATAACTGCAAATGTGTTGATGGTGACTGAAGATTTTTGGCACAATTTTGATTGTGGTTACCAAAAAAAAACAAGAGCGAGCGAGTCATTTGTTTGCTTTGTAATTAGACCATCCAATTTCAGTAATGAGTGTCACTGTGTTATCTCGTGTGATGTTTTTTTTCAACCTGCATTTCATTATTTGTATTAATTATTTAGTCTCATATTTAGTCATATTTGATTTATTTTCTCATCTAATTTTTTGAGGAACCAATGTCTCAGGAGAAAGCGATGTCCTTGAGGGACATTTATGTGTGGTTGTACTGATGCACAGCTGAAGCATAAATGTCCTTCAACTCCCACACCAGCAGCTCTTTTTTCCAGTTTAATGTAACCTGATTGGATCCTTTGAGTTTTTTTCTTTAGCACACCAAGGACCACATTGTCAACACTGCATTTGGGTTGACTGATTAACTGTAAGACATATCTGCTGAGAAGGTCTGTTGTTTAAGTTTCATAGCAAAGGTTCATTTCAAATTTGTGGAGCGTGCTTTTGTGACGTCAATTGTTGACGCTGGTCACGACAGTAGGGTATTGCATAGCCAGCATGTTTTTCTCCTCAGCAAGCACCTCCTCTGTCCTTCCCAGGAAGAAGGAGAAAAAGCATATTGGTCAGAGGTAAAATCTATGATGGTAATCTGCCAGGCAACAGGCAACCTTGAAATATCTCCAATTAAATGACCCTCCTTCATCCTCAGTTTACACATTGAGCCAAACACGGCCGTTACACAATAAGGAATAGAATATTTGCATGCTCACTTGTGACATTTGAGGTGAGCCCTTTCCGTTATGGTACGGAGACCAATAATAATGAATAATATTGACTTCTGGTATACATGTTCACTACTTAGTGATGAATTGCTGTTACACTTACATTATTGATTATGGATTGGCTCTGTGGGCTCGAAAGCTGCTTTTTCTGTGTGTACTTTATAAATTACTTTATAAATCATTTACCATATTTATAAAAGTATAAAGTATTAATTACATGTTTGCTATATATATATACAATATATATATGTGTATATATATTATATATATATATATATATATATATATATATATATATATATATATATATATATATATATATATATATATATATATATAATATAATATAATAAAGTTACTAGAATATTTTGTATATATCTGGATGGTGGTGACAGATGAAAATGAATTGACCTGTTAAAATTGTTGCACGGGTCACATTGTTTTTAAGTTAATTTGGATTGTGATGTAAAAAAAAAAGTGTGAGTCAGTTGTTTACTTGGTAATTAGACCATCCAATTTTCATTTTCATATAAGTGCCACTGCCTCATTATTTTTAAGCAATATTCAGTTGATGAATGAGATTGGAGGGGAAAAAAGGATTTGTTTATAATAAATTATTTAAACCTGGTTGATTATTTTAAACGCATTCGGTTTATTAGCACTGATACAGAACTTTTAGCTGTTTCTTACCCGTTTATATAGTAATTTTTTAGTTTATGTTAATTATATGATTTTTTTTCTGGAACATGGAAATGTAGTCCTAACCCCATCCTTAACTCTGAACTCCAGTCCCAAGCTTAAACCTAAGGTGCGTGTGTGTGTGCGAGATATACAGGAACACATCTTGCATGGAAAAATCATAGTGCCCAAATTATTAAACATGGACCAAAAAATAATGTGTCCCCATAAATGCAACAAAATTATGCATATCTTACAATGTAACTATATTTCACAATGTGAATTATATCTTATCATTTAGACTTTTTCCATGGGATTGCTTCTACTACACTGTATCACAATGGGAATTTATATCAGTTTACATCTATGCATTTGGCAGACACTTTTATCCAAAGCGACTTACATTGCAATTTTTTTTATAAAGCTACACTGTGTGATATTTTCCCCATCTAGCGGTGTAAAGGTATATGATAATCCTGTGAATATTAGTTTCTGTTCCTCTCAATTCCGATTTCGTTTTAACTCCTACGGTGGCCGATTTAGTCCAAGATTAACATGGCTTCCAGTTCGACCTCGTCAATGAGTGGCATTGAGTGTTAAAACGCGAAAAGCGAAGCTTGAATTTACGGTTATGTCCCTCTTTGGCTAATGTACTTTCAAGATAGAGGGGCAACATGGCAACAAGCATTCGAACCCCTCACCCGTATGTATTTTCAATGGCATATTATAAACTTACGAGAATACTTTATTACTTGAAAGAAGTAAATATACATTAATGAGCACATATATTTTTAAAAGAACTAAGGGTTTTTAGCTAAGAATAACCTAAAAAAAGTTACACAGCGTATCTTTAAGGTAAACATTTTTTAAATTTCTGTCAGTTCTTGCTTTCTCTGGGAATCGAACCCATGACTTTGGCGCTGCTAGCGCCATGCTCTACTGTTTGAGCTACAGGAAAACGAGAGCTATAGTTTGAGCTATATCTTAGTGTTTTATGTAAATCACAATGGGACTTTATATCTCACAAACAATGCAACTTTTATTTCTTATTTAAACCTCATCTCACAATTGCCTGTTATATTTTTTTCGCACTGAGGCAAAAAAAAAAAGGCTTTTAAGTATTCATGACATCAAGCAAACTCTATTTCTGTGATGTTCGCCATGCCAAAGAATTCAAAACTGGCTCACCTCAAAAGCTCTCGACTCGACACCTACTGATAAACTGGCATGCTGGGTATGTTTTTACACAATAAAAATGCACCACATATTTGCGTTTTTATATCAAGGCTATATCTGGCATTTTAATTTGACAAAAATGTGAACATTATTGGACTGATTTAATCAGTATTTTCATCCAGGGACATTCAGCAGGGAGCTATTTTTCCTGCCTCTTCTATTCAGTAAGGAGATACAATCCTGCGTAATTTGTAGTTTCTCAATTACCTGACACTGTAATTAAGATTGAACTTTATTAAGTGCTAGTCTTCTTTACTAATATTCATTATGTGTTCTGACTGTGTTGTGAGCACTTGTTATTATTAAAGTGGATTAGTATTGAAGCATTAATGTAATGACATGCCGCTCTGATTTCAGATGCTTTATACAGACTTGTACTTACTCTTCATGTGTCATTTTGTCAAGAGTAAATTTCCATCTGCTCATGCCGTGTAATAAAAATGGAAGGCCTGCAACCACAGAAGCACTAATAAAATGGCTTGGATTATTGATGAATTAATTGATGGCTTTAATTCATTCTTCAGACAAAGTCAATTTATTCTTTTGTATCAGACTCTCTGAAGGCTGCACACGATTCCTCTCTCTGTTTGTTAGATGTTGGCCGGCTGTTTGGTTCTGTGTGCTGGGCATTTCTGCTTTGGGCTGATAAGAGCTTTTAGGAATCATTTCTCTTCCCTCCCATAGTCTCCAGGGATATTTTAAAGGAGACTGTTATTTAATTAGGCTGTAGATAAGGCTTATTGAATGTTTAAGAAGTCAAAACTAGATGCGACCCTGGTGTTCCAGAGTTTGCAAAGAAAGCCACCCATGTGAATAAATGAATAGTATTACGGGAAAAGCCTGCAGCATGATTTTCTCAGCTCACATTTTGAAGTGCACAAGAGCATTATGATGGATTTTAAGTTTGACTCTGCCATTTTTATTTCTTGTGCTGTGCAGGGTGCACACTTTAGTGTATAAGTGACATCATTGACACAGCTTTTTAACCCTTAAATGCATGAATGTTTCGCCAATCATTATTATATATTTGTTTTCAAATATCAAATATATTTCAAAGTTTTTAATATTTATAATATCAGGCATTAAAGGGGTAATGAATTGAGATATTAACGTTCCCTTGAGGCATTGATATATAAAAGTTCCTTGTGATATAAGAATATCCTGTACGTTTCGGAGCTGAAAACTACATTTTTACTCAAAGAAAAGCTTTATTGGCACCAAGCTCTGAAAATGATCGCTCTGAAATATATATTGATCAATGACGTAATAAAATGGGGAAACACCGCCTCAACAGATAAATATGTATGCCTGCTTCTGTAGCCCCGCCCACCGACTTGTGGAGCTAAACGGATCGTGCTACAGAGCAAAAAACATGCCGAAGAGAGTAAAATATTGCACTGTGCCTGGTTGCGGAAGAACAGTCCCTGCATAAGCTTCCTTCAATTTCTAATATTAGGAATGAGTGGAAGTTTGTTTGCTTCATTTCACCACGGAATCGTTTGTAAATAAAACGCAGGTTGATACTGGATTTGCAGACATATTGAAATTATATTATTATATTGAAACAAAATGCTGTGCCTTCTACAGTATGTTGGTTGCGACCGGTGTCGCTTTTAAAACAGTCCCTCCCTCAAATAAAATGACAGGGGAGCAGAAGCTCATTAAATATGCAAATCTTATCCTATCCAATCCGTGGACGTTTACTCACGAAGTCTCCAGCGTGTCACGCCCATCAAAACCCAGCGTTCAGAAGAGAGCCTCAAAACCAGTGTAGAAAATAGCCTATTGCTTATTAGTTATGATGTTTTTGAATGCAAAACCACACAATTGTCATTAGTTGACCTCAGACAACAGTATAAAAAATAAAAAAGCCAGTTCATGACACCTTTAATTGGATACTAGGCATAACATTTAAATAATCCTCTCATCATTATTGGTCAGAATTTAATTATCAAGGAATCCAAAGGAAAATAAAAAAATTATATTGCCCAACACCCATTTTATTCCGTCAAGAATCACTTGAATGCATAAATCACTTAAACCTCAATTGTAATGGTGCTGTTTGAACCAGGCATTCTTGAAAGCAGCCTAATGTAATCAAACAGACAAAAGTCAGCCTGTCTCATATCGCAGTGTGATCATCACCCATTGCTAAATATGGCTTACTTAGAGTGTTAAATATCTGTGCCCAAATGTCGTGTGTGTGTGTGTGTGTGTGTGTGTGTGTGTGTGTGTGTGTGTGTGTGTGTGTGTGCGCCTATTAGATTTGGCTCATTCTCTCTGGTCTGGCATTAGAGGTCTCACGTAAGGACAGGAGACAACAGTCTAAGCCAGTGTAGTCCTGTTTACATCAAATAAAAAGTGACTTATCTGTCTCCCTTAACATGTTTGTACTTGTGTTATATAACCCTGGCAGGCCTTTGGCCAAACCTTCTCCCATATTGAGTCAGATTAGAGATCAGACATAGTTGTGTTGTTGCACCTGTCTCAGTTCTGTGTGAACTTCTGGCTGGATCAGAACCAGCTTGGCAGCCGCGTGGGCCATGTCATGTGGCAGTGGAGAGAGTCCACTGCTGCCATCTTTGAACAGACGTAAACAGATGACTATAGATGCAGTCATTTAAATACGCACTCATGCGGGTACAGCTTGATGATGATGATGGCAGAATCTTGTTGCAGCATCAAATCAAATTAGGTCTGACAATTGTTATCATAAAATTCAGTTTTGGTTTACTATATAACAATATGTTAGAAATTACAAAATACTAGAATTGACAAATTAAATGTATCATAAAGTGTATCTTTACATGCTGTCCTATTACATTATTACATTGTATATTACATTGGTTGTGTGTAGTGCGTGTTTGATTCACTAAAAATAACTGGTTTATAAGAGTCATTTGTTGAGAGTCCATTATATTACACTGGTTGTGCTGTGTGTGTGTTTGATTCACTAAAAATAACTGACTTATACAAGTCATTTGTTGGGGGTCCGTTGGATTACATTGGTCATGCTGTATGTTTATAATTTAAGAAGTATATTCGGCCCTGAACAGTCATTCAATTGAAAATAAAACTACACTGGTTGTTTTTGATTCACCAAAAAAAAAAGTAATTCGCGTAATTTTTTTCAGGAATGATTAGCTTTCACTGGTGGCACTGTATTTCTTTTTTTTGCTAAAATAACTCGTAAGAGTCATAAGAACTCATAATAGTTATTTGTTCTTGAATCAGACTGCACAGGTCATGCAGTTTATTTTTGATTCAATAACCAGAATCACTTGGAAGGGTCATTTGTCTAGAATCAGACTACACTGGTCACACTGCATGATTTTGATTCACTAAAAAGAACCGGCTCATAAGAATTTGGATTTCTCATTCATTTTTCAACAGGTTTTCTAGTGTATAAACAGAGCTGTATATCAGTTAGAAAACTGCTACTGTACATAATGTTCCTCATCTGAGTGGAAGCATGACGCACTATAAATGATTAGCCCATCATCTCTGTGTGGCTGACTCAGTCACCCAATGAGTCAAGAGTGGGACTAAGTGTGGAAAGAACATTACCTGCCTTAATCAGACATGCTGTGATATAAAAAAGTTATTATGTGGGTGTTGTTTTGTAACGTAATTGTTTGTGTGTCTTTCAGCTATTATGTATGTGATGGGTGCTCTTGGGCCAGCTGCTGGGTACCTGCTGGGAGGCGTTCTGATCGGCTTCTACGTGGATCCCAAAACAATTACCAACATTGAGCAAAGTGATCCACGCTTTGTTGGCAACTGGTAAGATCTGTTCTGAATAAGAGTGTGTAGCTTCTTTCCAGTTAGGGATGCATTATATGTATCGGCCACCATATACCGATATCAGCTGATAGGTCAGTTAAGGGGTTAGGGAAGGGTCAACAGTGTAATTAAACATGTGGTATTTTTAAATATAAGTACAAGGTATTTTTAAATATAAGTACAATGTAAAAACATGTACGTACACAATAAGTGCATTCAATTATGAATTTGAATGTTAGTACATAATAGGAAAAGACAATTACCTCTTTCCCCACCCATTTAACTCTTTAATCGCTATGTTCTTAGGTGGAGTGGTTTCCTGCTCTGTGCTTTCGCCATGCTGTTAGTCATCTTCCCCATGTTCGCTTTTCCCAAAAAACTGCCCCCTCGTCACAAGAAGAAGAAGAAAAAGCACGGGGCGGACAGCACCTCTACTGACGACGACGTCCTGAAAGAGAAATCCAACAGCAAAGGCCAGACCGTGGCGTCCTCCATGGGCTTTGGGAAGGACATCAAAGGTGTGTATCTGATAAAGGTCATGTGGTGATGCACGCTGCAGGAAGCGTTCATCTACATATCGGAGTGTTACCTCCAAAATATGGCTATTTTGGTCCCTCTAGCTCACAACACTTTCTAAGAAACATCAGATTAGCACTTCAGTCATCATATTGAGAAGCCTTTGGCCAGTGTAAATCTGCTTCACTGCAGATTGGTTCTTTTATTTGGCGTAATTGTGTTCTATAAAGTAGTGACTTGATGCTTTCGTCCAATGCATTTTACGGTACATTTATTATACAGGCAATCCTCCATAGGGTTTAGTGTTATGGACAGGGACAGGATTTGAACCTGCAATCTTTCAGTTATAAGGCCAGATCTTTAACCATAGGCTCCACCTCACTCTCATTTAATTATACAGCACTGCTGACCACTAGCGTCAGGAGATTTTCAAATGCCGCAGCTGATATGAACATGAAGATTGATGATTAAGCTCAAAAAGTTATAAATGAAGACTGCGCAAGCTTGCAGAAGTTGCTTTTCATCATTCATCTGGGAATAGCATTAATGACAATACTGCCACCCTCATCACTAATATGGTCCAGTTCATTACCAAACCGCAGCTACGCTACTGCTGAGAAGATAAGAAAATATAGCTGAAACTTTAACTAAGAGACCATAGAAACCTTGTGTCTGCCTTTGTAATGAGAAAATAAATGGGTAATTAAATGGGATATATGTATAACATAAGAATTAAAGTCATACTGTGAATATAAAGTCAAGAAATTGTGAGATTTAAAGCAGCAAATGTGAAATATTAAGTGCTGGCTTGCTTTTATGCAGCATTAATATGATTAATATATACACAGAGACATAAATGACCAAATGCTTCAGAAACAAGAGGATATTGACTGTACGAAAAGAAGAGAAAATTAAGTCAGTCAGTTAAATAACTTTTATTCCACACAGATGCATTAAATTGGTCAAAAGTGAGAGTAAAAACATGTATAATGTTACAAATAAATGCTTTTATACTTTCTATTCATCAAATAATTTTAATAAAAAGGTATCACAGTTTCCACAAAAATATGAACTGTTTTTAACAATAAGAAATGTTTCTTGAGCTCCCAATCAGTATATTACAATGATTTCTGAAGGATGTGACACTGAAGACTGGAGTAATGTTGCTGGAAATTCAACTTTGACCTCACAGGGGAAAAAATACATTTAAAAATGGATTCAAATAGCATTTTTAAATGGCACAATATTGTTTTTACTGTATTTGTATTAAGTAAATGTAGCCTCGGTGAACACAAGACTGACTGACCCCAAACTTTTGAACAGTAGTGTATAAGTGACATGTATCTCATTGCTGTTCTCGTCACACTGTGTCCAAATATTAACCAGATTAATGGCAATTATTATTTGCCCGCAGAGACTTTTGTCCTGCTTTTGACAAATTCAAACAAGTGTCTACAATCAGCTGAGTTCTACAAACCCACTGTAACCTACTTCCATTCCCTCCTGGCCTGAATGTGTTTGCATTAGTAGGCTTTTAACATAACTGTAATGTCTACAGTAGGGTAGAGTAGTTTCCGGTACTTTGTTTTAAAGGATTAGTTCACTTAAAATGAAAATTTCCTGATCATTTAATCACTCCCATCTCATCCAAGATGGCCATGTCTTTCTTCATTCAAAAAGAAATTACGTTTTTGAGGAAAACATTCCAGGATTTGTTGGTCTTCAATGGTCACCAAAATGTTGAAGGTCCAAATCAATGCAGTTTCAAAGGGCTTCAGTGGTGTGTCACTGAAGAATTATCTGGAAATTTTCATTTTAAAGTGAACTACTCCTTTTAATTTTAAAGTATTTAATACAGTTGCTTTGTACCAACTCCTGTGTCTCTCCAGTCAGTCCCATAGTAGATGCTCTGAGAGGTGAGAGTTCAACATTCAGAAGCAAATTAAAGTTTGATTTATAGTCGGTTACTATGGAAACAATGCTACAGCGATAAATCACTAATTAAAAGAATCTGCTTCATTGGCCATGATGAAGCATTCGCTAAAACCTGTGGGATTTAAAAAGATTAGCAAATAAATCCAGAAGAGTTGTGGAGACACCGTGTTTAAGTTAAGCTGTCTTTACCCTGTTAGGACAGCAAACATCTGTTATTATGGATTATGAATGCTTTGAGAGCTGACTGGTAGAAGAAAGCACGTTGCGTCTGTTCTATGGTCTCTTACTTAGATAAACCCTCAAAAACATCTTGCCCTTCTTTGTGACTACAAGCATTTATTTACTTTTCAAAGTGTCAAAGTGCTAGTTGGATAGATAGACAGAAATCTCTCAGGTTACATCAAAATATATTCATTTGTGTTTTGAAAATCATAAATGGGGGGGAGCAATTGATGACAGAGTTTTCATTTGTGTGAACTAACTTTTTAATGTTATCTATGTCCAGGGTATGTGAGCCAGCCTATCAATAGTTGCTGATGCTGTTTTTTGTTGTTGTTGTTATTTCATTGGACAGACCTCCCCAAGGCTGCCATAAGGATCCTCAGCAACATGACATTTCTGTTTGTGAGTCTGTCCTACACTGCCGAGAGCGCCATTGTCACTGCCTTCATCACCTTCATCCCCAAGTTCATCGAGTCGCAGTTTGGAATCCCTGCCTCCAACGCCAGCATATACACAGGTACCTCATTATCACGTTTTCAGCATAACAATAATTCAATCTCATTCTATAATCCTTTTTTATCCCTAACACTTTTACGTATGGTTTCCTTTCTTGTCATATCACACATTTCACATGATTCACACTCTGTTCATCACATTTAAGTACATGTGTTAAAAATGACATGTGAAGACGTGTGATATTTCTTTTTCACGAGTGTTCCCACTTATTTTGTACAGGCATATTTGCTACTATATAAAGCTGTACAACCAAATATGCTTCTTTGAGTGTTTATCACTGGGTTTCAAGAGACGTACAGTCTCTTTCTCGCTATTTTATGTTCTTGCTCATCTAAATAAACCCTCAAAAACATCTTGCCCTCCATCTCAGACTCAAGATCATTATTAAACCATGCATATGTTCAAATATTTCAGCACAGATGCTCTCTCATAAGGTAACGGGAGACTGGCCAGAATCCTTGATCCACTTCTGTCAGCACCGGTCACTGCTACTTTGATCCAGTTTGTTTACTATATAAATACTATATTATGTATCAAAGTATTAAAATACAAAAACTGACATTTTAAACTTAAAAATAATCTTGGGATTGGTATGGGATAACTTTTTAATGACCTTAAAGTTTGATTAAACCATTAAAATATGAGGAAAATATTCTGCATAATTATATATGAGGGAAGAACAAAACACGGTGACAACCGTGATGAAACATGGCAAAAAGGCATGCGTTGAAAAACAAAGAGCTCACAGAGACAACTCTACAACATAATCATTATTAATATTTTGTTGGTTGTCTTCTGTTTTTGCATGTGTTCCTCATAATATCTTTGTATGACAGCCTTGCCAAAAATTACATCTGCACAAATTGGCAGGTTTTATTGTGTTATCATCACAAATAAAACAACTCACTCCAAGCACAACTATGCAATATGCTTTCAAATTCTTCTGTCTTTACAAACAATTTTTAATAATTTTAATAAAGGTTGAAGATGTCAATTTTCTTAAGCTGGACATCACTTTTTGGTCACTTCTGTAAGTGTAAATTTAGGCCTTTGTATAGTAGAATTACTACACCACAATTCTAGATGTTCTTGTAGTGTTTTTAGTGAATAATTTTCATTATTAGTTAAGATTTTGTCAAATATGAGCAATAATGACAATGATTCTTGTCTTGGGAAGTACCCTATTCATATCTCTGTATATAAACTATCAGGGTTCTGATTTAAAGTCATTATTATGGCCTGTAAGCTTGTTGCCAGGATACAGGGAGAGAAACGAATTAATGGTATGCTTGCTATGTTGACTCCTAACTATGCTTGCGTGTTCTTAGATTATAACAGGAAAACAATGTGTTGGCTTGAGCTGTCAGGACGTAACCTCTGCTAGACTGGGTAGAAACGTATGACATCCCAACAATCCCTCATGGACAAGGTCTCTCCTTCAAACAGAAGCGAGTGATTTAAACCTGGGCCGTAGTAACAGCTGATTGATATGCCTGCTGAAGTCAGAGCTTTCACAAAGGCCTGGATGTTGTACACATCAGTAGATGCAAGCAGTTTGTCGTTTTTGTGCTGTTTCCTCAGTTATGGTTGCCAAGATTCCCTTCAGCCTATAAGACTGCAGCCACAGTAAACTACAGATGGACAGAAGACAGATGGTGCACTATAAAACCGAAAACTGAGGCCAGGGAGCATCCCATCTACATTTACACTCCAGCTTTCTTACAAATTAATTACAGGAATTTAAGGTGTTATAAATCAAAGAACGATCCAACCGTTCCTAGATCTCCTATACGAATCATTCCTATAGAGACATCAAAACTGTATGACACGTTATGATTAACATTTATTTAATTAGCCATAAAGGTGCAAACACTTTAGCGGAATTGCAGTGATATTTCACAAGCAAAATAAGGGTATATTGGCAATAGCATAGAGATGTGTAAAGCTCTAAATTGCTCGCACAGTATTCACTTTCAAATCAAGCAGCTTTCTGTTAGTTAATGCTGCAAATTTACACGACCAACTCGAAGGTAATCTAGTCTTATTCATAGTTAGTCAACCCTCTCCTGGTTGTGTTTAGTCAAGTATTAGTCAATCCCCTGGTTTCACAGACAAGGTTTAAGCTAGTCCCAGACTTAAAATGCATGTTTGAGCTGTTTTAACTGAAAGCAACTTCACTACATATCCTAAAACAAGTCACTGTCATTGTTTTGTCTTAAGTTGGACACCAGTAATATTTTTTTCTAAGGTACATTTATAAAAGCTACTGTCCTAATTGAACTAATCCTGGCTTAACATAAGCCCTGACTATGAAACCAGGCCTAAATGTTTTGGCAGTTTAGTCTAGTTTTCGGGGCTTTTTACAAAACACCCTTTTCAACTAAACATGTAAAAATGTAAGCAGAATGGCGTTTTGGGGGGGCCTAAAAATGCAAACATCTGAAAACTGGTTTCAAAGTGTTTCATTGACAACTACTGGCCTGGCAGCATAAACCAGTATTTTATCATTTTTTTGTGGATCTGTGTGAACTGGGATTGTTTTGAAAATGTTGTTGCCTGTATGCAAAAAACAACGTTTCCGTTTTTAGTAGATTGTTGTCGTGTAAACTTACCCTATCCCGAGTTTACACTGCACAATTTTAGTCCCAATTTTCACTTGCCGACAAATGCCCGAAATCTGAGACAAATCGGTGCTCATTCACTCGAGTGACAATCACGCAGTGTGCATTATCATAGACGCAGTCAGAGACTATCGACGTTGCGCCGCAGACCCCTTGAGATATTGTCCATGCTAAATATCTGGAACTGTCTGCGATTCAAAATCCTGCTGTGTGAAATGTGTTCTGAAAAATACATCGGCACTGACCTACAGCCAATGAGAGAGCAAGAGACAAGGCAGATACATTAGCTTGACTAGATGCAACACATTGCAAAAAATTATTTATTTACCTCCAGCTCTCTTTGCAGAACACACAGTCCTTGCTCCCTGTGTCTCCCCAACCATAATCTTTTTTTCTTTTTCTCCTTTTTGCTGCAAATCAGGGCACAGACTATTTGGATCACAAGCTTCTTGCAGGCTATCATTTATAATAACAATTCCAGTCTCCAGTCTAATGATCTTGCATTATTTCCTTATCACTTCTCACGTGTTTGGTTGAAAAACGTAGTTTGCAGAACAGACAGAGTTGTTGCCGATTCTTCCCGTTCATGTGTGCCCACAGCAGTGGCTGAATGATACCTCAGATAGTCATGTAATGTGAAAAGAACAGTGAGCCGGCATTAATCAAAAAAAACTTCACTTTATCGTCATGCATAGCTGTTAAACTGAATGTGTTTTTTTTTCTTCAACAATGTTTTTATTTAATGGCATTGGTGTCACCTTACCATCATTTTGTCTTTACCATGGAAAAAACATTTTGTTAAAGTTTTCGTTATTAAAGGGATAGTTCACTTTAAAATGAAAATTCTGTCATCCTTTACTCACCCTCAAGTTGTTTCAAACCTGTATGAATTTCTTTCTTCTGCTGAACACAAGGGAAGATATTTTGAAGAATGTCAGTAACCAAACAATTAACTGGAGCCATTGACTTCCATAGTATTTTTTTTTTCCTACTATGGAAGTCAATGGCTCCAGTTACCTGTTTGGTTACTGACATTCTTCAAAATATCTTCCCTTGTTTTCAGCAGAAGAAAGAAATTCATACAGTTTTGAAACAACTTGAGGGTGATTAAAGGATGACAGAATTTTAATTTTAAAGTAAACTATCCCTTTAAAAAAACCATGGCTTGATAAAGTATTTTGTCCTGATTCCATGGCTTTCTCATTCTCTTGCATCTCACTGTGTCTTCAAGTCCACATGACATCAGACAGCACTAATGACAGCGATGTGAGACAGGGTGTGTATGTGTGTGCAAGAGAGATCTGTCAGTGGACTGTGGTCATTAACACCCCGCTTTGCTCCAGCCTTGTGGCCTACAGGGATTGTTGTACTTTGCTTCTGCATGTCCCACACTGCCCTCATCCTCCTCCTCAACATACACACACAGCTCTATGCCAGCTGTGCACGCAGCCAGGGTCGAGTCTCCCAGGACAGCCTCTCGAGGAGACTTCCCCCCGCTCTCCTTCTAGATTCACTGAGGAATTGAGTGAATAGTGCCCGTTTCTTTTTCTCCTCTCATATAGGGAGGTGTTCTTGACGCACTACTGGCTAAATATAGCCCAGAGGAACACTGTATTGGCTTCACACAGCCGTGGTTGTCTCATGAATGGGCGTTTTTACCAACTTGTCAGGTTGGAAGGGTATGTGTGTTTTTCCATGTGTGGGTGCATGAACATTTGTTGGAGTGCAGTTAGGTCTAATCAGCTTGAAGCTGAGTTGCGTGGATTTGCATGTTAGTTTATGCCGGGTAGCCGGTGAGCTTACTGATGATGTTGGCTGACAAAGTAAGCCTTTCTGGTTTTAGCTTTGGGGTCAAAGTTTATCGGGTTAGCACGATCCAGTTAGCCGCTGCTAGTAGATCCACCTACCAGCAAGTAATACGTAAATAGTTAATTTTACTCCATTTTTACCAGTGAAATGTTTTGTCTTTTATCACAGATAGTAGGTTATCATCCTTCCCTTCAGATTTCCCTTCAGAAAATTCAGATTTCAACTGAGTGGTCCAAGACCCTACACTGTAAAAAAAATAAGTAACCTGGTTGCCTTAATTTTGAGTTTATTGAAATTAAAAATTTGAGTTGATACAATGCAGGAAATAAATATTTACAATGCAGGAAATAAAAATTTAATAAATATAAACTCAAAATATTATTGTATCTGAACCACATAAAAATTTGATAAATCATGAAAATAGCACAATTGTGAGTCTTCACAAATAAAACACAATTTGCTTACAAAATCTTTTAATAATATTTGAATAAAAGTTGTCGATTCTCAAAAATGTTTATTGTAATAACAAGAAAAAAAACTTTTTTCAATGAACTAAAAATGTTAAGGCAACCAGGTAACTTTTTTTTAAATATTTTTTTCCAGTGTAGGACTTTCGCTGCACTTAAACCACAAATGTACACACAAAAATTACTGGACTGTTTTGTGATTGAAGTTAAAAAAGGAACACATCCTTCCCTCACGGGTCATTTTGACTCCCATAAGAATTAATGGAATGCAGAATGTTCAGTACAGATAATTTCTAAAAATGCTCAAACCTCAAATGCTAAAACTACCAAAAAAGTATTTTATAATGTCTACATGTGTATCTGAAATGCGTACTGAAGAGAAACTGGCTTTAGGACCCCCTCCCCCCTCTGGTGTTATATATTTGCTTTTATGAGGCGTTGAAAGCAGGCATGTGCTTGCCTTGCCCACTCAATGGATTTACGCAGTGACCTCAGACTGCCAGCAGTCAGCTTTGACTTTCAAATCCCAAGCTGTGATGCCAGCACGTGTGCCACGCTGATGGAAGCTGCTCTGCCTCACGCACTGTGCCACACATTTCCCCTCACTGTTATTCTGCCAGCCTGTGATGTCGATCTTTGGTTCTTAGTCACTCAATCTTTTTTTTTTTCCTGCTTCAGTCTAAAATATACAGCCACATGGTAATAGTATAGTAAGCAGTTTTGTTCTTTTTCATAATGGTCCTGTGAACCCTGTTCAGGATGTTTACATTCCTTCAGGTCTTTGTGTCAACTTCCACCAATAGAAATGTGTTCACATTCCTTTGTCGAGTTGCACTGTCACATTTTGCGTGTATACTTATGAAGAATCGTATCTGTTTCTCCATTTATAATAATAGATGATGTTTATTCCACCCAAAATATTATATATACACACAGTGCCATTCAAAAGTTTGGGGACAAAAGTGACTGTAAAGACAATCACAATGTTAAAAAAAATCTATTAAAAAAATGTGTTGTTCCTTTTGAACATTCTATTCATCAAAGAATCCTATAAAAGAAAAGAAAAGGAAAATGCCATTGTTTCCGCCAAAATAAGCAGCAGCACTGTTTTTAATAATGATAAGAAATAATAATAAATGTTTCTTGAGCAGAAATCACATTACAAAGATTTCGGAAGCATTAGTTAACTATTTTAGCTAACATAAAGATTGTTCAACAACATTGATCTCAGTTTTCAACAATTTTTGTAACAAATATTCAGTGTTGGGTGTAACTAGTTACTAAGTAATTAATTATTGTAATTTAATTACTTTTGTCTTGAAAACGTAAAGTAAGGGATTACTCTTTTTTTTAAAGTAATTTAATTAGTTACTTTACATGTAATTGGACTAAATACTGTGTGTAGACTGAAGAACAATTATATACTATAATACAATAGTGGACTTAACATCAAAATGTAAAGTCTAACTTTAAAATACATGTTTTTTTTTATCTATCCTCACATTTTTCTAAATACTAATACTTTGGTCAAGAATAATTGATGTAGTTTTATATAATGTATTTGAATAAATTAAAATAACCGTTTCATATCTATCCTTGAAGAGGTTGATATAGGATTTGGAAAGTAATTCGTAATAAGCAATTAAATACTTCTTGGAGAGAGTAAGTTGAACAGTAATATAACTACACTATTAAAGATGTAATTAGTAACTAGTAATTTATTACTTTTTAGAATAACTTACCCAACACGGTAAATGTTGTATTTGTTAACATAAGTTACTGCACTGAACAAACATAAACAAACAATGAGAAATTGAATTTATATTAACTAACATTAACAAAGATTAATTAATACTGCCCATTTTCTCTGATCTTCACTACTGTGTGTGTATTTAAGACTTATTTTCTGATGTTCATGGTTGTGACATTCACGTCCACATATTTTTTTATTCAAGTCTGATGTTTGTTTTGCTATGTGGCTTTCTGGACAAGCATTATTACTGATCCCTTTTCTTTTTCTTTAAGGGGTCATTATTGTGCCCAGTGCAGGCGTGGGCATTGTTTTGGGTGGCTACATCATAAAGAAACTAAAGCTTGGAGCTCGCGAGTCCGCCAAGCTGGCCATGATCTGCAGCGGGGTGTCTCTTCTGTGCTTCTCCACCCTCTTCATCGTGGGCTGTGAGAGCATTAACCTGGGTGGCATCAATATCCCTTATACCACAGGGTAAGTGAACTGCACAGGCATTAAAGGCTTTCAGTGTGAGATATGAGGTATACTGCATGGATATGGGAGTCCCATTTATGTTTTGTGGTTTCAATTATAGTGGGGTATTACAAACTATGCAAGAAGCATATGCTGAACAGCAGGTGTAAGGACTGGTTTTGGATCATGGCACATTTCAATGCCCTTACTTACATATGTCTACACATATGGTCTGAAAAGGCTTTTTTTCATTAGTCAGTATGCGATCAGTTAAGTGGTTGTTTATATTGCTCATTTTATTAACTACTCTTTAGACAAACTCCATCTGAAAATTAAAAAGTAAATACAAACTGTATTCTGCCCATAATCCATGTGTTTGACATTCCTGCTTTGTGAGGTCCATTGTCTATTTCCTTTCGCCCACCGTACAAGGCTCTATCGATTGGCATGAGTTGATTTCTAGGGCTGAAGTCCGCAGTAGGGCAGTTTTCACGGCCCTGACTAGCGAGACAGCATGTTTGAGGAAGACATGGCACAAGAGTGTGAGGCTCTTTCAACAGTTCGTGTTGCCCTGTGAGACTCGCATGTAGAAATACAAAGCGTTTGTGCTCAGTCAACCTCACATTCCACATCCGTCCAAACAGTTTGTGTATCTTTCCGCTACATTTCCTCAAGGTTAGACTTTCTCAGCATCACAGTATTCCTATGGTCAAAGGAGACGCACATGCACATTCAGATACGCTTATTTATTATTTATTCATTTATTAACCACAGCTACTTCAGCTCGGGTGACCTTGATGAGAGAGACTGCTTCCGTTAACTTTAGCTTAAAGGAATCATTTTCCCCACATATTTAATTCACTCGTGTCCATGCTGTTTTAAACCCATATGACTTTCTTCTATGGAGCACAAAATGAGAAATGTTGAAGAACTGGCCATACTTATCCATTTAATATAAAGGGAAAGAGGATCTGAGCTTCAAAATGACATACAAAAGCACCATGTTATCCCTTTAAATCCTGCATGGATGAGAGCTGACTATTATGGTGTCTAGTTTTGTAGCTGTCTCATTTAGTGTTTAAAGACTGGATTCCATTCTGTCCATCCTGCTGGCCATGATTCATCCCCTCATTCTGCTGTAGATCTGTGAGGATAATGTAAAGTCAACCGGAGCTGTTGCTGATTGCTCTGTGTTTAATGTGGGAAAGAGCTCTGTTTGAATTTGCCTGCCGTTCCCACAGCATTAAAATAACTGTTTATACAGTATCTCTATGACTGTCTGTCTATTTCCCTCTAACTCTCTTATCCACTGAGGGAGACCGTTAAAACTATACACAGAGCAGCCATAACATTATGACCACCTTCCTAATATTGTGTTGGTCCCCCTTTTGCTGCCAAACCAGCCCTGACCCATCAAGGCATGGACTCCACTAGACCCCTGAAAGTGTGCTGTGGTATCTGGCACCAAGACATTAGCAGCATGTCCTGTAAGTTGCGAGGTGGGGCCTTCTTGGATCATACATGTTTTTAACACATCCCACAGATGCTCGATTGGATTGAGATCTGGGGAATTTGGAGGCTAATTCAACACCTCAAACTCGTTGTTGTGTTCCTCAAACCATTCCTGAGCCATATTTGCTTTGTGGCAGGGTGCATGATACAGCTGAAAGAGGGCACAGCCACCAGGGAATACCGTTTCCATGAAAGGGTGTACATGTTTTGCAACAATGCTTGGGTAGGTGGTATGTGTCAAATAACATCCACATGGATGGCAGGACTCAAGATTTCTCAGCAGAACATTGCCCAATGCATCAGCCTCCGTCAGCTTGCCTTCATCCCATAATGCATCCTGGTGCCATGTGTTCCCCACGCAAGAAACGCGCACACATTCGGCCATCCACGTGATGTAAAAGAAAACCTGATTCATCAGACCACGTCATCTTCCATTGCTTTGTGGTCCAGTTCTTTTCCAGCTCATGTGCCCACTGTTGACGCTTTTGGCGGTGGACAGGGGTCACCATGGACACCCTGACTGGTCTGCGGCTATGGTGTGTTATACGCAACAAATTGTGAAGCACTATGTATTGACACCTTTCTATCAGAACCAACAGTATTAACTTCTTGAGCAATTTGATCTACAGTAGCTCGTCGGTTTGATCGCACCACATGGGCCAGCCTTCACTCCCCACGTGCATCAATGAGCCTTGATCACCCATGACCCTGTCACACGTTCACCACTGTTCCTTCCTTGGACCACTTTTAATAGATACTGACCACTGCATACTGGGAACACCCCACAAGAGTTGCAGTTTTGGAGATGTTCTGACCCAGTCGTCTAGCCATCACAATTTGGCCCTTGTTAAACTCCCTCAAATCCTTACGCTTGCCCATTTTTCCTGCTTCTAACACATCAACTTTGAGGACAAAATGTTTAACTTGCTGCCCAATATATGCCACCCACTAACAGGTACAGTGTTATTCATGTCACCTGTGTGTGTGTGTGTGTGTGTGTGTGTGTGTGTGTGTGTGTGTGTGTGTGTGTATATATATATTAGGGCCGGGACTCGATTAAGAAAATTTATCTAATTAATTAGAGGCTTTGTAATTAAATAATCGAAATTAATCGCATTTTAATTGCATATAAAAATTTGGCCTGGGACCAAAATTATTAGGGCCGGGACTCGATTAAGAAAATTTATCTAATTAATTAGAGGCTTTGTAATTAAATAATCGAAATTAATCGCATTTTAATTGCATATAAATATTTGGCCTGAGAACAATGAGAAGTAATTTTTCACATGGATTTTTAGTATACCATTGAATAATGACTGAATACATAAGCTTAATCAACAAAATATATTTTATTTATTTCAGTCCAGCAGACCAGTGTAATGTTTGCCATTAAGTTTAGCAAAAGCATATTTGTGATATTTGAGGCGCGATGTGCTGCGGTGATGCGCAATTCCTTGTTATAGCTTCCACACAACCATGCTCTTGACGACGCTTCCATTCTTTCGTTTTTTTACAACAATATTTCCCATCCACGGGGCCAAGCAAAGCGGTCTCATCAGCTTCTTCGTAAATGTTCACTATGGTTTGTTGCTGTCGTGACTCGTGAACGCTAGTTGGTGTTCCAGTATATAATCGGTCCGTCGAAACTCATTCATTGAAAAACGTTCCGCGGTGCAAAAATAAGTGCGGTTAAAATTATTATTTTTTTTGCGCAATTAATCTTAATTAACACATTAAAGTCCCGTAATTAATTAATCTTAATTAACGCGTTAAAGTCCAGTCCAAGGTATTTTAGAGTTATTCTCAATATTGCCTACAGTAGCTAAAATACAGCATTTTTTTCACAAACTAACAACTGTGTTCGCTCTTTTTCTTCAGGCCGACACTCACTTTAACCCACAGAAACCTGACAGGAGGCTGTAATGTGAATTGTGGCTGTCGGATCAATGAGTATGCTCCTGTTTGTGGCTCAGATGGCATCACGTATTTCAACCCCTGCCTGGCGGGATGCAGCATGGTTGGCAATGACAGCACTGGGGTGAGCCAGACTTCATGTCTTTCTGGAGATAGTCCATATTTTTTAGAACGTCCCAAATCATTTCAGGACGAGATGTAAACCCGCAAACACTGATAATAACTCTTAATCATCTAGTCCTGTTCTAGATGTTCCACAGTCTTTCATTCCACCTATTTCTATTTACATGTAAACATCTGATTATCCTCACCTCTTGATCTGGATCATTGATAGTGTCCTTTTTATTGCATTATATAAAAAATGGATTCAAAAGGCTAGTTGGTGTCAGCATGTTTTTTATGCATAGAAATGTTGGATCACTTATTCAAGGTTTAAGTTTTAAAAAATTAATGATAATACATTTTTAAGAGTGAAATAAAAGATGTTTAATTGAATATTAATGCTTTCCTGGCATAAAAATATATATATATATATATATATATCAGTGGTAATGTTGTGGTCAGTGATTTATGCCAAAGGAAGGCATGTTTGTGGATCAATCTTCCTTCCCTTAAACCTAACCATACCTATATGTCATCCCTAAGATCAGAAGGAAATGATAGGTGAATAACACTGATGTAGATGCCCCTCAAACCTGATTGGAATGTTGTTCCAGGATCAACAAATATTTTAATATATGAACATGTACTTTGGTGAACAAGATTTAACAGCGTTTTTGTATTTTTTTTTTTATGTAGATCAGAAACTACACAGACTGTGCATGCGTGCAGAGCAGACAGGTCATCACACCACCCACCAGCGGCCAAGGCAACCAGCTGCAGCTGGTCATAGTGAAGACCTACCTGAACGAGAACGGATTCGCTGTGTCAGGGAAGTGTGATCGCACCTGCAACACGCTCATCCCCTTCCTCATCTTCCTCTTCATTGTTACGCTGATCACAGCTTGTGCACAGCCCTCCGCCATTATCGTCACTCTCAGGTAAGAAACAGTAACTCATTTAAGAAACTTAAGAAATAGTAATCATTCAGGCACTTTTTAAATGTTTAAAATTGTATTACCTGGGATCAGTAAGATTTTGAAATATTACAATTTAAACTAATGATTTTCTATTTTAATACATTTTAAAATGTAATTTATTCTGGTGATGTCAAAGCTTTCAGCATCAGTACTCTTGTCTTCACTATCACATGGTCCTTCTGAAATCATTCTGATATTCTTATTTGCTGCTTAACAATACTTTATTATATTGAAAATGGTTGTCCTGCTTAATATTTTTATGGAGACTGATACATTTCGCACTTTATTTTAAAATAATATTAAAGGTGCACTATGTAGTATTTTTGCAGTAAAATATCCAAAAACCACTAGGCCAGTGTTATAAATGTTGTTCAGTTGAGTTCTTAAAATATCCCAAATCTTTCCAACTATTTGTAAATTGTGAGAAAATTTATATTTTAACCAAGGACCAGGACGTCTGAGGGAGTCGCCTGTCTAATGCGTCATATCTGTGTTACCCTCGGGTTCCGGTTTTATTTGGCAAAAGTGCTTTACTCTTAGCAGTGTGAACAAGTGTCACAGCAGCCGCTGAGTGAACGCACAGAGTAACGTCATAATCATCAACACACTGAAATGTATCTAAGATGATAAACAGAGCTGCATTACCTCACACTCAAAAGCGGAAATAGCACCTGCGACTATGTCCTGCCGTCATAAGAAAAGTCCCAATGCTCACGAGCCGTGTTGCTCAAACAATCACTCCAGCGGCCTTGCTCAGCTCCTCAACACTCGGTCCTGCTCTGCTTTATACTACAGTAATATAATAATCGCATCCACGAACTTGATTTCTACCCGAGTCCTTTATATCTTCCCGATTCTTTTCCATCGGTTGTGAGGTGAAGACCACGTCCCAAGATTTTGTGCTCAAACTTGGCATCATCAAATTATGCCTTAGTTTTGAATAGGCGTCCTCTAGCGAAAAATTATATAGTGCAGCTTTAACCACATGTATTTACTATAGGGTTATGAATAGAGTTTGGTTTAAGTATGCAATTATTCATAATTTATTGTTAAAGGAACACTTCACCATTTTTTGAAATAGGCTTATTCAACATGTTTACTACATTTAAATATGTGGGCAAATGCATTTGTTTTAGTTTGCCATGTCGCCGCTAGCTTAGTTTAGCATAATGAATAATGGAATCCTATGTTGCTACTTGCCAGCTTGGATGTCCCAAGTAAAAGTGATCCAAAAAAAAAAAAAAACCTTTTTGTGGCCTGCGTATTCACAATGAGTACAAATAGCGATGCAGATTAAGACTAGGCGATTTCCTAAGCAGATATTGACTTGGGACTATATTATGGGGAAGCACAGGAGACACTGCTACTAAAGCGCAGAGATATCACACAACACATTACGATCGCTCAACAGCCGGAGGACGTGGGGATGAGAGCATGTGCTATATCTGCGCCCAAGTTACAGTGTGTCTCCTGTGCTTCCCCATAATATAGTCTCTAGTCTTCTAAGTCAATATCTGCCTTGGAAATCGCCTATTCTTAATCTGCATTGCTATTTGTACTCGTTGTGAATACGCAGGCCACAAGATGTTTTTTTTTATTTTTTTTTACTCAGGACATGCTAGCTGGCAACATAGGATTCCATTCATTATGCTAAGCTTGCGGCGACCCTGGCAACTAAATGCATGCAATGAGACAAATGCATTTCCCCTTATACCTAAATGTAGGAAAGACATTGAATAAGCCCTGTCTCTAAAAACGGTGGAGTGTTCCTTTAATACTACATATATAAAGTCTTACCTTTTTCAGGATTCTTTGATGAATACATAGTCCAAAGGAACAGCATTTATTTGAAATAGAAATCCTTTATAACATTATAAAATCTTTACTGCCATTTTAGATTGATTTAATGCATCATTGCATGATAAAAATATTAATTTCTTTTTGTTACCTTACTAACCCCAAACGTTTCAATAGTATTCAATTGTTGAATAGTGCATATTATGTGTAGATAGATGATGAGGGATTTGAATAAAACTATGCAATTGGTAGTAGTAATGGTAGTAAATGATTAAATAATGTCATTTTCTTTTGCAGGTCAGTAGAAGAGCAAGAAAGACCGTTTGCTTTAGGAATGCAGTTTGTGCTGTTAAGAACTCTGGGTAAGTCAAAATGCTTTCTTTCAAGGAATGCAGATTTCAATATTAACTTTGTCACGAAAACCATCAGCCTTGTTTATCACTGCAGCAGAGCTGGTCATATAGCACCCCCTAGTGTAAACTTAAATTACCGCTCAGTACTAAGCATTATACATTTGATTTAAAGAATGTGTAGAAACCATAAAGTGAATTCACAAGGAAAAATCAATTGCAAGTTAATTCAAACTGCCCTTCACCATAATTGTCTGTTACTTCCATATCTGCAGCCTACATTCCCACGCCCATATACTTTGGGGCAGTGATTGACACCACCTGTATGCTGTGGCAGCAGGACTGCGGCGTTCACGGCTCTTGCTGGGAGTATGACGTCACTGCCTTCCGCTTCGTCTACTTTGGCCTGGCTGCCAGCCTCAAGTTTGTGGGCTTCGTGTTCATCTTCCTCACCTGGTACTCAATTAAATACAAAGAGGATCAGCTGAAGCGCTGGCAGCAGCATCTGCCTCCTCTGGGCACCGTCAGTGAGCTCATCTGTCATGTGGGAGGCCACAAGAGCCACGCTCGCACCCGCTCCTGCCCTGTTTTCACACCCCGTCCCGAGCCCCCCGAGCAGCCCGCTCTTAATCGCGGACACTGCAGCCAGAGCTGCCCCGGTAACGCCCTCAAAGCAATAACCCCAGCCACCCGCTCAATGCAGGAAATGAATCACATCTGAGGACGCGTGCCCCGACATCTGCCTCCATGTGCCTTCCTGTCAGATGTCCTCCTCCATGACAAGACAGGGCCAACGTACGCCTGTTTTTCCTCCCGCGCAGCTTTCAGGGGCTTGCTGCGCTCACCAATCTCAATGTCACCAGTACAATCTCGCAGCAAATACGCGTCACATTAAAATCATAGAGTATTTGCTGTAGAAGCGTATGGAAGACATCTCATGGTGCTAAATAGGGAAGAGGGAGGACATTTCTCTGTCTCTAATCTTGGATGATAAGATGATCAAAGATGTACCACAAGCACAAATAGAAATCAGTTCTATGCAACACCGTACTGCATTAAATCATCCAGGTAGTGTATTATCATCATTCACAACAGTATCCCCAACAGCAGAAAATCTCACATGGAACCAATTCAATTGACATTTCAATGGTGTTAATAACCCTTCTGGCCAGTTGGAGGGGTTGGTTAATCGTCAGTGTGATTTGGGTGGTATTCCGGCTGTACAGGAACATTCAGCCTCCTCCAGACAGATCACACAGTGATGTATACAAATTCAGTGCCTCAAACTGCGCTGTCAGCAGTGAGGTCTGCTTGCCAACAGACTGGGCACTGAGTGGACAGCTAAAATGCATTTGGAGAAAGACTTTGAAGCCTTGTCATCTCATTCTTCATCTAAATAATCATTCTGTCTGTTCAGTGATTGACTCTCAATGGCGATGTGTTTTGATGCATACTTTGGAATCAGATGTTAGCATGATTTAGCAGACATGTTCAGTGGTCCAATATCAGGTGTCGAAAAAGTCAGGCTTTGTTCAGACTCATTTGATGAATCAATTTTGTTTTTTGTAGTGTGAAGAGCAAAAAACACATGAAATCTTATGTTTACAAACCCAATCTAAACTGCATTCAAATCTACTTTGAAATCTGAATCCAAAACTAAATTATTTTTTTTCACACAGTCTGAACGGATAAATCAGACTTGGAATGACAAATCGAATGTTTGTTTTTGCTTTCTCTTCCCTTATATACACACTCCTAAAAATAAAGGGTCTTTATTGGCATCTATTGTTCCATTGAACAAAAGGTTTTTTTTTTTTGTTTTTTTTTTAAAGGAACACTTCACTGAAAGATTCTTTTGGGAAACCCAAAATTGTTCTGATATCGCTGGAAAAAAAACAACCTTTTGGAAACCTTTATTTTTAAGAGCATGTAGCAAACTATTTGGCATTCACAGTGAATTAGTGAAAAAGCCTGTGGTTTTCGACGGTGTGATTTTTCTAAAAACTCCAGCGTAAACAATTTTTTTCCGTTCTCTTTTCAATCTTAAGGCCTGTTCACATCAAGAACGATGGCTATCACGATAACTATTAGCATTTGCACTAACAGACTATACTATTTTTTTTTTCCTTAAGCGTGAGCTGCGGTTATGTATCTGCCGCTTTAAATACTCAAGCACATTAAAGTCAAGCGGATTCTAATTGGCTGCCAATATTTTTTATTGTTAATCAGCTAGGGGGTAAAGCATTTTGAATGTGATATGTTTCTCTGTGGCATTATCATTGTGGTCTGGAATTAGAATACCTATCAAAAATTTATAGTATAAAAGCTCTAATATAGTTATCGTTCCTGGTGTGAATGACCCTTTGCACGCAGTAGAAGAGATTCTTGGCATCGTGTTGACAACGTCATTACTATAGCAACCAATGTAGATAAACCAAACATTGACTACACATCAGTGTCATTCCTTAAGGTCGGATTTGAAAACCATATCGGATTTGTGTGCAGTGTGAACAACGATAGTCGAACTCGAGTGCTCATGCCGCTGCAGCGTCCAAGTACCTAAGCATGTCTGAGCAGTTATAGCGATAGCATTCATAAAGCCATAACAGAATCAGACTGGATTCTCTGCTTTGGTTTGGGAACTGCTGACTTCTATGAGCATGTGCTCCAGCTAAAGCGTGATCCTCAAGCACTGGCTCTATTCTTATGCACCAACTATATATATATAATTCAACTTCTGCCTAATAATATACAAACCTCAGATTTTCAGTACTGATGGGTTTATAATGCCAGTTTGGCAGCTCATTAGTAATATAGTAGATCAATACACAGTACAGAAGTCATGAATTATTTAGCCATGTGCAGTAATTTACATAGGTATAATTTGGTTCAGTTATGATTTATGTGGGACTAACATAGTAGTTAGATACTTAATGCTTAGCATGCCAACAACAATAACCCAGCTTTTAAGCCAGGTTCGCACTGTACGATTCTGGACAAGATTTGTGAATGTTAAGAGTCATCTGATCCTAGGCCAAGTTCTGAAGTCTTTGATTGCTAGTTTGACATGTTCATGACAGCCGATTAATGACCATCACGAGCAAATTTCAGCATAGTTGAAATTCTGTCAGTGTCGGAAGTTGACACACAGTCCTGTAGTGTGGCTTCTCTTACGACAACTGTCAAATCAAAAACTAATAGGAGCGCTGAACCTGATGACACACTTAGTGAGACAACGAGCCTCCACTCGCTCCACACACACACGTCTTTGTTCCAGTTTTCTTTAAGAAAATCCATTATTAAAATGAATGCTAGCTAAATTAACGATCATGTAAATGCAGCTCAGAGTTTTAAACAAGTGTCTAAGGACAAGTGTTGTGGGCGTCCATTTTTAACACGTCTTGAATGCTGTACAATCTGATAATAATGACAACTGAGATCATGTTTGTGTAGTCTGACAAGCAACAGTCATTAATTACTATTGTAAATCGTACAGTGTGAACTCAGCTTTTAACGATGAAAAAACAGACGATGCTGTATTAATTCCATCCTTTTACATATCTCCAATTTATAAAGATCTTGTAAGCTGTACTGTATTAAGATCAATCTCAGAACCATATTACAAGTACATACTTTTTCCAGGCTTCTAGAATTTGTTTATCGTCAGTGTTTTTCATAAAAGATTGTATGGAAGTAGTATTTCAGATGCTGACTTCAGTATTAGAATGTAACATTTAAAACTAAGATGGTTAAATCAAGCTCTACTATTGTTTGAATTTGAAATGGCTTTCTTTTCTGTGTTTGTGAAATAGAAGGTGTACAGTGGTTAAAGTTTGTGAGCTCTTTAAGATAATCAGAAGCTCCCCAATTGTGCTCAAAATCAATAAACATGAAATAAATAAACTGACTGCAACTTGTGGTAATGTGTTAGTAGGTCATGTGGACTACAAGTCTAAATGTCTTTATTGAGATCAAGTAGACTTGCAAAAAGTTTGTACTACATTGCAGGACTCAATAAAAGGTAAAGCAAACAAAATGTTGGTTTCACTCCCTGAGAATCCTGTTATGTTTTTCTGCTGTGTAATCAAAAAAAAAAAAACTAATTGAAAGTGTTGGTGTGTCTGCAGGGCTGATTTCAGATCAGTCTAAAGGCCAGCTGTGTTTTCTCTATTTTCACTCATGGACTTCAGTCCTGAACTCCCACATGTGAACACTTTATCTAGACATTAACTTCAAATCTGTCTGTCTTCAATATTTTGACATGTATTTATTGAAATAAAAGAAGTGGCAATGGAGAAATCAAGTTCAACATCTATATGTCTGTCTGTCTGTCTGTTTTTGAGAAATTAGGCCTAGTCTTTCAGTAGAGAGTGGCGCCACCTACAGTACAGTTTGCCCTATGACCACAGACGCAACACTCCTTTTTAATGGTGTGAAATATCAGCAGAAAAGCTAAGAAAATATCTTTAAGTGCATCAATAGCTACAATACCCTGCATGTATTGCCTTTTTTCCCATTTTAACTACATTTAAAGGATACATTGTAAACTGTTAAGTTATTAAGCACATTATCTACTCTGAACAGTGGGTTTGCACTGGTGCAAGCTGTTAGTCAGTCTGGCCTTATGTATTTATGATGTATATGGACAGTCCCATCTACTGACCAGAACAGAAAACATGGGCTAAATCAAGGAATGCGTTTGTGCTTTCGTTTATAAATTTGAACTTGAAAGAGTGCAGCGTTTAAATCAAAACGCTGTTTTTCATCACTTCTAGCCTAGGACGAAGAATTTATATTATATACAAGAATTTATATTAAAATCTATATTATTTGACGTTTATAATGCAAATGAATCTTTACAAATATCAGGGAAATTTGACGATAATCAGCTTAAAGCACCAAACTAGCTAGCTACTAGTAGTGGGAAGTTCGGATCATTTTACTGACTCAGATCTTTACATTTCGTTTTCCAAAAATCTTTTTCCAAGTCATTTCGTTCATTTAAGCAGAATCTAATTAAAATGTTACATGTTAATTTTTCAACACATGTAGTAGTTTTGGAATAAAATTTAAAAAAATAAACTATAAGCTAATGCAGTCATGGCCAAACTTTGAGAAAGAAAATTGCTTTTAGGTCTACGATATTGAAGAAAAATGCACTATGCGATATCTTGTTAAATAATGCGATATTCGATGTGTGATACAATATTGCAATTAGAACTTACACACTATTTCAATTATATGAAAAAAAATATTTAAAAACTGAGAATGAAACCATTTGTGTTTCATATTCTTTCTGGGAAAAGCAACAACTTCTGAAAGTGACCAGCAGTGTTTTAGCAAACATTTATGTCACAAATTGTTCACGTTTCGGTGTGTGTGTGTGTCAAACAGCACAAGACTGCAAATTATTGCTTTGCGCAAATTATTTAGTTTTAATAACTCTTTTTAACGTCAAACAAGTCACTTAAGTAACAGTTGTGTGCCCAGTCTATTCTCTGCCCAATGTGTGACCTTAAACTTACACTTTTCACAATGTTGAAGTAGCCTATTAAAATCATTCAGATATTGCGAGCCATTGCGATATGCATATTGCGATATGTACATTTGCGATATTCCGATAATTTGGATATATTGCACAGCCCTAATTGCTTAGCTCTCCTCTCCTCCCAATCCAAATTGTGCTTTCTTTAGTCACTTCACATTTAATCACGTCTGTTCCCTAGAAATATTAGTACACTCGTGACTTCTGGTTCGAACCGTTAGTTACGTCATCATGTCTGATCTTGCCGTGACAGCCTCATATGTAATACACAAAAAGAATATGTTCATAAAGGAGATTATGTAATGCATCATATAATATGTAATACATGTGTCCGGAAAAACAAAAGATTAGTTAATCTTTCGAGTCTTCAAGGTGTCCGGAAAAACAAAAGATTAGTTAATCTTTCGAGTCTTCGAGTCATTCATTCATCAAGTCCCAGCCCCCATAGGCAAGGCTATGCAGTCGCCGGAAACAGAAATGATTACTTCATCTCTGCAGTCTTCTCGTTCGTTCGGGTCTGAGTCTCATTCTTTTGTCACATGAGTCGTGACCACTTCCCGATATACAACATTACATTACAGTCAACAACCTTACATATTGACTACATGTAATATATTTATTACTATAAAACCATCTGAAGATATGGGCAATAAACTTTTATTATGCCTATCCATTCTGACCAACCCAATGTGTCCAGGTCCAGGATTCATAGGAAAATCAATTATAATACCAGCAACAACAACAAAAAAACTAAACAAACAAACAAAATATCTATGCACTTGTTTGTGAGGAAGGTTGTGAATGAACTAATTTCAGTATCCAACACAGCTGTCACGTTCAGGTCACGTCACGTGGCAAAACAATGAGACTCGGACCGAAGACTCAAGAGAACTAATCATTTCTGTTTCCAGTACAGACTACATAGCCTTGTCTATGGGGCTGGGACTTGATGAACGAATGACTCAAACCAGAGGCTCGAGAGATTAACTAACCAGTTCTGTTTCCTGAAAAGAATCTATGGAATGCTGCGCAGGCGCGGTCAACACAATGCGCGGTTGTTCTCGAGTCATATTAAAGATTTGATCAAAATGAACGAAACATTATTACTCTACTCAGTTGCAGATTCCAAGGGGACAGTTTGTTGCACTCCTGGAAAAAGGGGGAAATATATTCAAATAAACGAGGGCGTTAACCCAGTGCTGTTCTCAATGCGTGGACTTGTATGTCTGCCTTGATAGCATCTCGCATGAACAACAGAAAACTATTAGGAAACCAGCAATTAAAAACATACATCTGTATATTCTTCTACACTGCTCAAAAAAATTAAAGGAACATACATCAGATCTCAATGGGGAAAAATATCATGCTGGATATCTATACTAATATGGACTAATATGTAAAGAAAGGATGCCACATTGTTTGATGGAAATTAAAATGATCAACCTGCAGAGGACTGAATTCAAAGACACACTGAAGATCAAAGTGAAAAAAATTATGACCACTAAACCGGTCATGCTCAACAATGGTACATGCAGCATAACTCCACAGTTTCTCCAGACCCTTTCTCAACTGTCATGTGTGCTCAGGGTGAGCCTGCTCTCATCTGTAACAAGCACAGGGCACCAGTGGCAGACCTGCCAATTCTGGTGTTCAATGGCAAATGCCAATCGAGATCCATGGTGCCGGGCAGTGAGCACAGGGCCCACTAGAGGATGTCTGTTTCTGATTGTTTGGTCAGAGACATTCACACCAGTGGCCTGCTGGAGGTCATTTTGTAGGGCTCTGGCAGTGCTCATCATAATTTAGCATGCTTATAAATCCATTTACCTTGTGGACACACATATTCAGACACATTTTGAATGCGTAACTCAAACTCTTCCCTAAACCTACCCATTTGTGTATTATTATTTTTTTTTAAAACAGGATATAACAGGCAGATACGACTGCATGCATAATTTATTCCGAAAGTACAAATATCCCAAGTGTTCCGAGGCCAAACGACTGATTTGTGTGAAGAAAATCCCCAAAAGCGAGCACAACGTCGAGTCCATCCGCCAAAGATTAATAATACATTTCAAATATTTCCGCCAGAAGAAACGTCACGTCAGCTTTGACAGCACTGGCTGTCGTGTGTCTCGTGACCAATTGCGTCATTACGTCAGCTTTGATTGTAAAATGCCATTGGCTCTCGTGTGTCTCGTGACCGATCGCATCATTCTAAACAGTGGTGTGTATCATTTGAATGAGAAATATGAATGAGTGCGTGTGTGTTCTGCTCGCAAAGGAGCGCGATCATCATTTCAATGACTAAAACATTAAAATCAACCCTGTTCTTCACATGAAGATATCATATGTCTTCAGAAGACTTGGAATGCAACAAGTTAATACTTTTATACTGTTTTTGGTCAGTTTTTGCAATAAATACATGTGACTGTACATTTATTTGCCTGTTATGTTTTATATTGTTGAAAATGGGTAGGTTTAAGGGTAGGAGTGGAGTTAGTTGCTCCAAAATATAAAAAGGCTATAAATATTCATAAAATCATGTCTACTTTTACAAATGCAAAGAATTAAATGTGTGTTGGGAATCTGTGTGTGGACCACGGATGCTGCTTGTCAATGTCTTACATAAGCATCACTTCTGTGGACACATTGCGAAACATGTTTGGGTAAAACACCGGGTGGTATGTGTTATTTTCACAGAAAAGCTCTGATTGAGGGATTTAAATTACTGAAATGTGATGTCCATGTACTGAACTCTTATTATTTCACTATGGCGAGGTTACTTCAATTTTTCATTCTAGGGCACCTTTACGTTTTTTTCCCCATGGTTTTTATTTTAGTAGAACATTATAATACTGTTGGGTGATGATCTCTGAACCCATGACTACCCCAGCGGTAAACCAGTAAAGAAAAAAGAAATTAGTTTGAGCGACTACTGACAACGTGATTAATATTCATAAACCCAGCTCATCAATCCTTAGTGTGTTGTATATTGTCATTAATAGTAATAAAAAAATATTATTATCTTTTAATAATATAATTAGTCTACTATTATTTTACAGAAACACTGAATGACAAACAATATCTTAAGCCCCACCACCAATCCTAAGTTCAGTTAAATGACATATGCATCAAACATGGTTACCAAGTTTTAGTTATAATTAGGCCTGTCGCGATAGTCAATAAATCAATTAATCGCACGATTAAAAAAAAATGAGCTCGATAATTTTTCCGGCCGCGATAATTGCCATTTGCATGTTTTTTCTGTTTTCCTCGTCTCTCTCGTTGACTGCGTGCGCCTCGTCCGTTTGGGGAGGTGTTTATACTCGGCGAGCAGACCGGGTGCGGCGTGATGAGACGTCATTCTCGGCCCGCAGATTCGTCTGGAACTCATCGCTTTTCGGTTGCGGAGCCACACGCAAAGTTACGAAATTTGATGTGTAGCCTACAACGCCAAGCGAAATGGAGTCTCGTGCACTCCGCGTCGACGTCATTTTTGCGTGCGCACCCTCACGCTCGAGCGTCGTGTATAAACGAGGCTTAAAGCTACACTGAAGTTTGATAAACGTAAGTTAGGTCAGTGTATATTTTGGCCATTCGATTTTCCTTATAGAAACGGGTATTCAAAAACAAAAAACGGTTCCTTTTTCGTTTTTTCATTTTTTAAACAAAACGAAAAAACGAAAAACAAGAATTCAGCATGATTTTTCGTTTTTCATTCAGAGGTAGAAAATGAATAAACAGCTTGAATATTGGATTTCTACATGTGGTTGCGGTAATTATACGCCCGTGTCTGCTGATTGGTCAGCCGAAGATCAAACTGCTCTTCCTTAGTTCAGCACAGCAGAATAAAAGTCCTGTGCTGCTACAGCTGTATGGATTGTTAACGCATTTATTGCAGCTACATTTAATCTTTTATTAATCAAACAACCAGACTAATGAATGGCTCGACACATTCAGGGGCAGAGCCTCAACCTAGACAGGGCTTTCTTCTGTGTAAAAATCCCCCCTGGGCCCGTTTAATACCGGGTTTCGGTACCCATCCCTAGGTCCTTGTAAATTTAAAATCCACTTATGGCTATGTAGTGTTGTAGGCTACACAATGTTCCTCACATCTCCTGTAGACTTCTGTTTTGTTTGGATGGGCAACTCTCAAAATCTGTGTGTCAGATTTTCTCTGTCAAAACAGCGCGGAGAGAACCCACATGCTGTTATTTGGAAGTTAACATGGCAAAGAAAATAACACACCATTTTGTTCGGTATCAATTAGGCTAATACTCAATATTGATGAAATAAACTCAAAAACAAAGGTAGCTATAGCTGCTGCGTATTTCCTGATGTTTTAGCCTACATGCTGGTCTTCGCTTGATTGTTTGGCATGTTTGTATGCTTAGTTTATTTAACCCGACGTAATTTAAGACTTATTTTGGACTATTAATTTAACTATTGTTCTCTGGTTGTCAGTTATCAGTTTTGTATTAGTGTTTAAAATATTAAATAACTAATTATATTAATTTATATCTTAATTAACTTCTTTTTTTTTTAAGACTGGGCAACCGAGGTGGACAGCTGTAATCCTGCCATACCCAGGCCTATGTGAATTTATACACAGAGGAAAGTCCTGTCTAGGCTCTTTCCCTGGGGGTATGGGTCGTGTCGAGCCATTCCTTAGTCTGGTTGTTTGATTAATAAAAGATAAAATGTAGCTGCAATACACTCGTTAAGAAGCCATAGGCCTATACTGTAGCAGCACAGGACTTTTATTCTGCTGTGCTAAACTGAGGCAATAATAACCAACTGCAGAACCGCAGAACCCATATACGTCACTCACAACGAACGCTCTGAGGACGACAGTGCCATGCCACAGTCTCATGCCGGAAGTGGGCGGAGTTCACGAAAACTAAACAATCGGCACGGCGGAAGAAGAGAACACGGTAAACAGCTGTTTTGTGTTGTGGTTTTAATCTATCAAGTTTATTTGTGTTGTGTATTTGATCCATCGTTGTTGTATTAACACTTTATACAGAACGTGGCTCTATTTTTTTCTAATGTGCTCTGCTTTACGATGTCTATATCGCGTCTGTTGATATGGTCTTGGTTTAAGTAACAATTGTTTGTGATTTTATTTTGTTGTTGGCGCCGTATTTTTTATTTGCTTTTATCTGATACTGACCAGTGTTTTATGTGTTTTTGCCACTAATTTATTGAGGCATTACGATTTGGAGAGGATCAGCTTTACTTCATGTACATCAATGCAAGACATTCTGCAACAGTTTCTACTGCCCAGTGTTTTAAACTGACCAGATGGCACAGTACACCTTCAAATTCACTTCAAAAAGCAGCTGTCCATGGAGGTATGAAGGTTTTGAGTTATTTACACAGTAGCAAGAAATAGTATTTATTTGTTGTCCCTTTTGAATTAGTTGGTTATAAAGTTTCAAGTGTGTGTGTGTGTATATATATATATATACATATATATATATATATATATACATATATATATATATATATATATATATATATATATATATATATATATATATATATATATATATATATATATATATATATATATAGTGCTTAAGCTAACAAAATGCAAACACTATTTCATGTGTTTGAATGTGTCCCATTAAAATTAAATTAAGTACACAACCAAGCATTATATATATCTGTTTGATTTTGTTGCAGTAAATTGACAATCAGAATGTCACCCAGAATAATGGAAGCTGATCAAAAACAAGGTTAGTTTTAAAAGGCTCTAATAAAGACATAAGCTACTTATACAGATAGTGTGTTGTTATATGTCACATTTTCCAGGAATGTTCTTCTATTCTATAATGTTCGAATTGTTTTAGACTGTTCCACAACAGTTGGATGGCTCTATTGACAGTAGGATCTTCATGTTAATGGTAAGAAAAAGAAGGAAAAGGTCTTTTTTTTTTAAATACAAGCTTCCCTTCATTAGGATAAAAAACATGAGGGCTTTTCACACTTGAAATAGTAAACTCCGGGTATACAGAATCTTGGGTTATCTGGCTTCATGTTTCACACTGATCATCATTTACCTGAGATGAACAATCAATCCTGGGTATTCATACACTGCCGTTCCACACTGTACTTTAATAAACCATGGGATAACATATGTGCAGTATCAGGGTCACTGACAGACACTGCACTGCACACAATATGTTTTCATAAATGCTCAAGCTTTGCATGTCCTTGTATTACAAGTTTATCCTGAATGGACATTTCAGACTATACATTAATTTAAATGGTCTCTTCTTCGCTGCAATTGCGTTTTTTGTTTGCATTTGATGTTTTTCCTCTTCAATGCTGACTTTATTATTTATATAGAGTGCACAGTGTTTCAGTGACTGTCCAAAGCACGTAAATATAAAAGTGTGAAATGTTACTTTACCCGAGGTTAAAAGTGTGTTTAGAATGACGATAAGCTCAGTGTGAGAAGCCCCATGAAGTGCTTGCCTTTAATTTCTGTATACATTTTGAACTGAAAATGGTTAATTAATTTGATTGTGACAGGGTATCATTTATGTCAGAAATTTAGACATGAGAAACTGAATTTCACAACTTTATTATACATGCTACATCCTGGCTTCAACACACGATATTGTTAAAGCACTTCCAACATTTCATCCTATTTTTTTGTACCCTTGTCTCATGAAGGAGCCACGGATCACAGAAGACCTCTGCACTGCAGTGTAAAGACTGTGGAACAACCAAAAGTTTTCAACAGTTTAGTGGAAGAGCCCTGATTTCTGAAATGTGAAAGTGGAAGACTAGGAAAAAGCCCTTCAACTTTCACAGGCTGAATGGTTGACCGACAACTGGCTAAAGAGACAGTTGTCAATGTTTATAGAGGTTACATTTATTTTAGAT
Source organism: Pseudorasbora parva (assembly GCF_024679245.1). Classification (NCBI taxonomy): domain Eukaryota; kingdom Metazoa; phylum Chordata; class Actinopteri; order Cypriniformes; family Gobionidae; genus Pseudorasbora; species Pseudorasbora parva. The sequence continues at coordinate 16,144,350 of NC_090195.1, read as the reverse complement.
TTAATTTGTCATGTACCTGCTGTGCAATAACTTTCAACTTAGTTCAATTTATTCCCCTTGGTCTGATTGTGTATTTTTTTAAAGCAAACCCAAGCTAGTATATGATCCCTTTGCTACTTAAGGGGATTTTTAAGGAACATTTTATAAAATTAAACAATTTCTGTGTGTTTTGGGGTTTGATTAATCTGAATCATGCATAACAGTGTAGAATTGTGTAATATATATTATCTACTTTGAATAAAAGGTTTATTCTGAGATGCTTGAGTAAAAAACAAATATATTGTGTCATAAAAATAAATGTTCAAATGCTCAATCTTTGTTTTCATTTTGTGTGTGTTAAGATTTGTGTTCAGTTTATCTAATATAATATTTAAGACATAATATAAATAAATAAAAAATAATAGCAACTTTTTACTTTAAAAACGTTACAAGGTTTTTTTTATAAATACATTTTTTAACGTAAATTATTTTATTTTGTATTAATATCCAGTATTGTTTATTTTAAAACATATTTATATGATTTAACTATGAGTGAGTATATCTATCTAGCCTATCTATCATCTCTCTATCTATCTTCAATTAGAACTTATTAATTAAATACTTGACATTATTAACATCGTTTAAACTTTGGGCTTGAAACGCTCCAAATAGAGCAATGTATGCGAAGATAAATCAGCTCCGCCCACTTCCGGCATGAGACTGTGGCGTGGCGCTGTTGTCGCCCTCAGACTGTTGTGAGTGACGTATATGGGTTCTGCAGTTAGACCTGTCTCAACTGAGGAAGAGCAGTTTGATCTTCGGCTGACCAATCAGCAGACACGGGCGTATAATAATAGAAATCGAATATTCAAGCTGTTTATTCATTTTCTACCTCTGAACGAAAAACGAAAAATCATGCTGAATTCTTGTTTTTCGTTTTGTTTAAAAAATGAAAAAACGAAAAAGGAGCCATTTTTTGTTTTTGAATACCCGTTTCTATAAGGAAAATCGAATGGCCAAAATATACACTGACCAAGTTAATTCTTCAGTTCAATCTTTTTGTTTGCTAAAAAGGCACATAAGTTCCTGTAGAGATAGCAATACACATTCTCCTTTATTTGCCAAATAAATGAAAAGCATGTCATCAAGAGACTTTCCTCAGAGATGGTCAAGTTCAGTTTGTGCATGATTAGGCTATGATATAACTTTTTTTTTTTTAATACTGTATCCTAAATTGTGGATAATTAATTTATCATATGCTGAAGTACATTTCTGGATTTCAAAAAAACAAAATAAACAAGAACCGTACAGAACAGAAAACCGTGACCCTAAAACCGTGATACGAACCGAACCGTGGGTTTTTGAACCGTGCCGCCCCTAATATGCACCTAAAACACAATCCTCCGTTGCAGTTTTCATCCATTTTATTTATTGTTTTTGGTTGTTTTGTTCATTTACTGAGGTTATTTAAAATGTTTTCCATTTTTAGTGTTAAATGGTCTTTAGAAATTAAAGTTTATTTATCTTTGAAAAGGTGTACCTGCATTTTTATGCCATTATCATTATTTTAAATGGTTTCAGAACGATAATATTATCGTTTATTGCAATAATTTCTTGGCCAATTTATCGTACAGCAAAATTTGTTATCGTGACAGGCCTAGTTCTAATTACTAAAGTTCTATCGTTAAATAGTGCTTGATTATCATATCATATAGTCTAATGATTGATTGACTGATGTTAAGAGTGTACCTTCAGATATTTAAAAAGCTGTGCCATTTTACAAAGATATTAGTAAAATTGGAGGAATCCATCTGGTGACTAAACTAAAATATTTACCAATGGTAATTCTATTGCCAAGGTGTGCGTAGAGGGTTGATTAATATACAATGTTTTCAGTGGTGTATAAAGACCTTACATAATTAATAACTTTGTTTTTATCACCTTAGAATGAGCCATTTATATCTGCATACACCGCATTGCCTTATTGAAATCACCATTTTGCGCCGCCATGTTTCTACAGTGTCCCTAAACGGACAAACGGCTCTACAGAGCGCTAGTCACTCTCTGCTGTCTCCCACGACATATTTTAATGATTATCTGAGCCATTCATAGAACAAACTAAACAAGCCCGGAAAATTGATAAAAGAATGTATTCAGACAGTTGATATTTAATCTTATTAAATGATTAGTTAATTGCATCTGATAGATTTCACTTTCAAAATGTGTTTGGCTGTGTTTTTGTTGTACACTGTTCTGACCAGCAGGAGTCCTCTGAGTGTGGCGTTTCAAACATCGGGTTCAATTGCTTTTCTCCAGTGGTGTAATGTAACAGTTCTTGAGTATTTTTTTGGAGAATCTGTACCCAAATGTTTAATGTCACGTTTGTTACCATCTAGCCTATTTGCATTATATTATATCCATCTGGACGCTTTTAAGTAGTCGTTATGCAGCGAAGTGGCATTTTTGAAGCTAGTGATGAGAAATCAAACTGCATCCTCATGCAGCCAACAGAAACATATAAACAAATCAGTTTTTTTTATCATCACTGTGACATACTTTGATTAGATAACCATCATATCAACCATCAAATATACACATACTGTATACTGCGTCTAATTGCAGTGCTATGACTTTATGTGTGAAGTATACATATGACTTTATGTGTGAAGATATACATTTTTAAGCATGACTGTTTGGATTTATATGAAATGGTAACATTTTACAATAAGAGTCCATTTTTTAACATAGGTTGATAACAGTAATATTCATCAACATTTACTAATACATTTTAAAGTTATTTCTCACAAGTTACTACTGTACTATGAATTAACATCAAGCTATAGCCTAATTAATATATTCATATTTTTATATTTAAAACAGCCTACAATAAACAGTTTGCCATGTTTTTATTCAAAGAAAACAAAATGGAAGAAACAGTTATAACTGAACACAATCTTGCACTAAACTGTGAATAGAACCATTTTTAAATGTGTTTGCTCCATTTGTGTTTGGCATTACATGCACTTTTACTTTCAATAGGCTACTTAAGTAGCTACATTTAATATGAAAAAATACTTTTCATACTTAAGTACAATAAATATCACATACTTTAAAACTTTTACTCATTAGTAATATTCTAAACAGTGACTTTACCAAATTAACTTTTAACAAAGTAATTTCTGGCAAGATATCTATTTTACGCAATACGGCTTTGAGTAGCTACTTATATATCACTGCTTTTCTCCCACACACATCCATCTCAGTTATCCATTATAAACAATACATTGTTTACAGAGTTTATATAAAGTTACTTGATTATAATGAGAAACAAAACATTAACCGCCAGTGAACAGTTCCATCCACGCATTCCTCGTGGTTAGCATATGTCGGACATGGCAATTAATTACCAAAGTTTACAACAATGTAGTTGTTTTCCGATATCCAAACACAAAAATATTTTTTTTTGCAAATATTTGATCTAAACTCACAACAAATTAGAATCTATAATTTAACTTAACATACCTGGGAAAAGGGGAAACCTTAGAGATGTTCAATGTGTGGTCTGCAACGCAGAGCTGAAGAGCTGCACAGGTGACGTCAATTACTACAGCAACTGAACCCAGGTCTCCCCTACTGGATACCCACAGAATGACACCTCAGCAAAGACTTCATTTCATTTGATTTAAACAAAATTCCTCATTATGATTACACATTAATTGCACGAATCATATTGATGCTGTATCTTTTTATGGATATCATATTGAACTTTTTAGTCACTACATTCTCTCACATATACAAAAATGAGATCTCTGAAATCGAGATTTTAATCAATTTAAAAAGTTTTACATTTGAACTGTTTCTTTTACTAAACCAGTATTTTCTTAACCTGTATTATAAAACAGTTCCAGATGTTATTATATGTATAATAAAATATATATATTTTTAGATAATAGGTCTATGTGTTTTTTTAATTTGAATATTTTCACTCATGCACTCACAAAAAAAGACAAACAATGGCAGTTGTAAGAAAAAGCTGGACTTTTATTTTGAAGGGACAAACTACTGTCAAATGACTTGAATGAAATGAATAGCTTTAAACTGTTAAGCGTGAAAATATATAATATAAAAGAACTGCTTGGTTTTGTCTTTAGTTTCATTGAAGCAGAAAATATATACAACAAAAAGGCAGAAGTAAGAAACACTTTGAAAAGCATCAGAGGTCAAAACATACATCAATCATGACTAATAAATACCAATCATTTCCATTTCTTTGCGATGAGGTGATACATCTTTACAAGGGAATAATAAGCTGGGCTCAAATGAATGAAGCCATGCCCATATCCTAATCAGCTTCGAGAACAGCACATGAAGGCAAAAATAAAGCAAGTACATTTCTGATTGTGCATTTTTGCTCTAAACGCATGTAGTAGGCCTACTGAGACAAATGAATGGGTCTTGCATGCAAATGCTCCTATCGGGTCAAACAATGGTGCGCCGACAGATATGTACATCAGTTCATTTCCTCAAAGCTCATTCAGAAACATACAAACTTAAACGTCTTCACTGTGAAGTGGGAACAATATGGGTAACACAAATTTGCATATGATACACGTTGCATAATATATGCAGGTTTTATAAACAAAACGTTTTTGAAACTACTAAATTTATACCCACAATTCATGTTGTCATTTGGGTTCAACCAACCCGTCGGAGTACAATCAAATGGAGCTTGGTAAATTCATTTAGGTAGTTACATCGTAGTAAACACCAACTTTATGCCTGTCCAGAATACTTTTTTCAAGCATAGACTTAGCTCTATTTATATATTACAAATGTTTCAATATTTGAAGAACAATGTGGATTTCATTTCTTAATAAAATAATTTGTCAATAAACAGATTAGAATTCTCTGAAATCTACATAGTTACAAAATGTTAATTCTCTATATCATAGGCAACGTTATCGGCGGTCACATTACAGGCCGGAAAATCTGATTTTTAATCAATAGGTAGGTTATATATATGTTTATTAGACAGGAAACAGTGGCTCCTCATGTTAACAGGCACAAACACTAAATCTTTCTTTTGTTAAACACATTGTTCTCTTTATTGCCCAAACCATGAATAAATAGCCTAGTCCTAATGCTGAAATGCTAAACGTGAAATAATTTAACCGAAAGTGTTACTTCATAGTAATAGAATATTAAATACTTTGCAGTTGGTGCCCTTCCTCCACAGCTGAAACATAAATATGTGCTTCACACAGGTTAATATAGGTGGGAAACGTGAACAGGCTGCATTATTTCCACTTCTCCAGAGCACAGTCTGGCTCAGATAATATTCAGCTGGCATTCGGAGAAGAAAAAAAAACTAAAACAAAATAAATAACTCGGTAAGAATAAATAAAAGCCATTCGAAATGATGGTCGACAGATGTCAGGGTTATATTTTGCGACATCTGCGGCATGTAGAATAAATTAAAAAGGAAATCGCTCACTTTTCTCCGCCTTGTGCTGATGATCCAACACCACAAAATGGCATGAAAACAATCTTAGACAACGGGGCAGGCGTGAGACTGACCCATCTGCTCTCTGATTGGTTCATTTTTTCACAGATAAAGTGCTAACTGAGGAGCCTCTGGGGGGGATTTGTGTACCGTTAGAAAATCCCAAGGAGCCGTTTTGCGAACAGGAGTCCTTCCTCTAGCTTTGCAAAAAAGTACAGACCACAGTCTCGCGACGAAAAAGCAACGAGACAGAAGCCCCTCCAAAAGAGGCCATTTAAATGCTGTTTGTTTAGGTGGAAATTCTCAGAAAAACGCCAAATAACAGCGATGGTCAAAATGCATTGCTTCTGAAAGCTAGAAAAAGTCCCTGAGATACATAATCAGCATTATGACTCCCATTGGTGCCCCTTCTCGATTCATATAAATAACCTTAGCAATAATAATAATAATAATAATAACAATAATAATAATAATAATGGTAAATGTTGATAATACCACCAATGTGGGTGAAGTTCTTCACCTTCCTGGCCATATGTACAAGAATTCAAAAAACAATCGGCCAGACTTGTTTTTGAACTGAAATGTTAGCTGCCACTGCGATGGCAATAATGATAATAAAGATTGTTATAATAACTTAATGCTTTGCTAACATCATAAAGGCAGATAATGCAAATATTGATATCCTGGGATGGAGGGTCTCCATTCATAAAATAAGGAAAAAAACTAAACAAAATGGCATTCATTTACAATCCCATAGTTCATTTGTACAGTGATCATACAAGAGCCCCCATTAGACTTTCACAGACTCCATCACTGACAGCTTCATGGCATCTTCTAGCATTTGATTGTCCGTGAAGGTGGCCGGAGGTTCTGGGACAGAATCTGACAAGCCGATCAGAGACTCCAGGAGGCAAGTGCCCGGGTCGGCCGCCTGCGGAAGGCTGGGGTAAGTAGGCAACTGGAACTGAAAGAAGTTGTCCATGTGCTCGTACTCCTTCAGGGAGTTGTAAAGCGAGCTCGGTCCTAGACAAGGAAAGCCGTCGAAGAACTCCAGGTCCGACTCGGATGACAGGCTCAGGTCCATGTAGCTGGCCGAGTGATCGATGGAGGGCGAGGGCGTGTGGGGGACGGAGCCGTTGTGGAACAGAGCAATGCCTTGATTGGCGTTCTCGTCTAAGAGCTCAGACATGGCCGCGCGGCTGTTGTCCGTTTTGTCATCCGTCGCGCTGAAGATGCCGTAGCCCATCGACTCGCTCTTTTTCTGCTGGTAGTTGCAGTTGTTGTTACACTCCCTGACAGAACAGTCCTCATTGTCTGCGTCGCTAAAGCTTAGGATTCTCGTAAGTCCATTTTCGTCGACGTCTAGCGGCGACTGCTCGCCCTGAGCATTTTCGGCGGATTCGGAGTCCTCGCTCTGGCCTGAAGAGCTAGATGAATCAGTCATGTCGCTGCTACAGCTGTTCTCTCCTGTAGATACCAGCTCTGAGCTGAAGTGAAAGGTGGGCGTCTCTGGTGTGGTGCTGCTCTCTGCTGGGGGGCTTGGGGAACTGCAGTCTGGCTGATCCTCAGGCGGCGACTCGGTCTCTGGCGTGTGCTCCTCTAAACGCTTCTCCAGCTCCAGCTTCATGATGGTGTGGATGTAGTGGGTCTGAACTCGGCTGGAGTTGAACTCGATGCGGCCCTGCGTGTTTCCACAGCCGTCTTTAGTGCAGCCACATGGAAAGGATGAGTGGTCCATCTGTAAAAGTCAGTAAACATTACATTAATGAATTAAAGTGAATGAGAAATGATATTTTATAATACAATGACATATGACAAGTTATTTATACTTTTATATATATACACATTTAAAATATTAAGTAAATAAAAAAGTAAATACTTCTTTTATTAAATAGAACGTATTTTTGTGTTTTGAAATATAATATAGGCCTACACTGCCATTGGAAATTGGGGTTGGGAAGATTTTTTAAAAATATTTTTGAAAGAAGTCTTTCATTTCCCAAGGCTGCATTTATTTGATTAAAAATACAGTAAAACCAGTAATATTATGAACTATTACAATTTAAAATAACTACTATATTAATGCATTTTAAAATGTCATAATACATTTATTTATTTAATAAATGTGTATCCTTGCTGATTAACAAATTTGTTTTTTCCACACAAAAAAAGCACTTTATTGACCCCAGCATTTTAAATGATAGTGTATGCATTGTATTTAGGCATTTGGCACATTCTCTCCAGTTGGAGCTCCAGGAATGATACCTGTAGATATTATGGATAACCTTGTGTTCTCAAGGAAGTCTGGCTGGACTCAAGCGCTTACCTGACATTTAATCCCAGCCAAACTACAGCTGCAGCTCTCCGGCTCACAGAACCCCTGGCAGTCACAACCGCAGTCTTCTCTTGATGTACGGAGCTCATGCAGTTGACGCTTTTCCTCTTTATCGATTTTTTTCACGCCAGCGGCTTTGAGGATGGCGTGCCTTCTCTTAGATGGGTAAGGATGCAGAAAGGAGCCATCCTCCAAGTTGACTCCGCTGAGGTCGAGTTCATCCTCTGGGATGTCATCGACTGTCAACTTTTCAGCCTCTTCAGATTCTTGGGTACCATTTTTGGTAAGCTGCCACAGGAAAAGGATATTTACATGATTATGATGATGTTTTGAGTTAAATGCAGCTTGTTTGACCGTTAATGTGTGAAAATTAAATTCGCTACCTTTAGCTTAAGAGCTTCCAGTTTTTCCTCCCTCATTCGGTTTTTGAGTTTCTCTTGCCGCAGGTGGCGCTGTGCTATGGCGAACTCTGCTAACGTGTAGCGGCGCTGGGCGCTGTGCCTCTGCACCATGCCAAGGGTGCAACCTCCCCGGCTGGGCACACTGGTGAAGCCTTGGCAGCGAGGGAAGAAAAACACCGTAACCTGGTCAAACTGCACGTTTCCTCGCCGTGTGCGTTTGGCTTTCTTCAAGATAGATGTGGCTGGAAAAAGGCAGAACGAAAAAGAGAATAAACATATGCATACGTTCAGACTTGTGGTGGACTTGAAAAGAAAACATTAGGAACAAGGAATTTATGCTTGGAATTTCTTAATGGAAAATTAAGAGCACATGTCTGAGAGAGTGGTGGAAAAAAAGACAATTCTGTTCCTAGTATCTCATTGGGGAGTATTTGAGTAGGAAGTGTGCCAAGCCAAATGGGAAGACTTGGAGTGGGTGAGTCTCTTGTGTAAACATCAAGAACACATTAACTTTATTGTTGCGAGTGAACTACATGGCCACTAGATGGCAGTCCACACACAGCAAATCAGCACATTGTAAATGCCACAGCAACGATCGGTCCATCATACTAACTACACAATCCAACCAAAAACAATATTTCACCAATCGACATCAGAACAGATGTGCAAATAGTTCAGCTAATAGTTTGATCAAATCCAGTCACATGCTAAGACAACTGCAATCCTCTTCAATCGTGTCTGACAAACAATCCACCCAGGAATTTCCCCTTGGCACTGAAGTGTGCAGGGGAAGCAAAGCGTCCAAAATCACAACCCAGTGGCTGGATGATGTGGTGAGGACACTTGCTTTTTAATAAAACACACTCCATCTTTATATAGACAGACCATCTGTCCACACTTTCCTTTCCTAATTATTCTTACAACCAGTCAATGCCAGTGGTCGACGCATTTCAAAAGGAGGGATTTTATTTTCTTGAAACAAGAGCACCATATTGTAAATTCCATATCCTTTGCGCAGGAATGTTTCATGTTGAATTGTTAAACTCTGTGAGAGAGAAGCTCATTTTCCCTCAGGGCCAAAAGCTCACTGATTGTTATCTGAGGGAATGGAGGGGATGGATCTCACTGTCCCCACAGCTGGTTTATATTAGATTTGCAATGGTGGGAACTCAAACGTACACGCGTCTTTAAGAAATCTATGTAGATGCGTGTGCAAATATGTTTTCCTCATCTAACAAAACAAGTCTAATGGACAAGCCTACAAGCGCAGTGCATAAGTGGTCTTACATGAAACTGATATATAGACAGCACCTACTCTCTCTCAAAGTTATTGTCTGAAGTACAGAGCTTTATGTATTATCAATTTGGTATTGGTGATCATAAGAAAGAGTAAACAAGTACTGATTTGATCTCAGTTACACAATTAATCTGATACTGGTGACTTCATCTAATATGCTCAAATTGATCATCTATGTTAGTCAGGGTAGATGCGTTTTATTTTGAGTGAATGAAGGTATAGACACACAGCGTGTTCAGTGGTTTGTACTGTTAAGTGTGTTTGTGCCAATCATTACGCAACACTGAGAAAACATCCAAAAAAACTCTGGAAAACGTGGGTTGTGAATATATTAGACATGTGCAAGCTACTGATCAGACTGTACACTACGTTTGTACAAATACTTTTCAACAAGGACGTATTAAACGGATCAAAAGTGACAGTAAAGACATTTATAATGTTACAAGATTTTTATTTCAAATAAATGCTGTTCTTCTTAACTATCTATTCGTCAAAGAATCCTAAAACATGTATCATTAGATCAAACTAGACATTAGACTAGATCAAACATTAGGCAGCAAAACCATTTCATTTTCACCCAAAAATGTATTTTTAAAAGCACCAAATCAACATATTATAATGATTTCTGAAGGATCATGTGACACTGAAGACTGGAGTAATGGATACTTTTGCATCACAGGTATAAATTACATTTTAAAACATATTCAAAAAAAATTTTTTTTGAATAAACAATTTCTCACATTACTGTATTTTTTTTGTACTAAATAATTGCAGACTTGGTGATAGAGACTTCTGTATATTAAAAAAAATCTTACTGTCCATTTGAATGCAAATGTAATATGCCTGCCGCTCACAGCTTAGTTTTCATTCACATCGAATTAAATGCCATCTAACCTGACTGCGCTCTATTCTCTGACTTTGTTTCATAAACACAAGCAGACAGCCATATCGTTTCCCTTCCTCTTCTCTTCATCCCTGCCTTCCTGCCCCGCGCCCCTTTGGTCTTTCTCAGCACCTGTGCTGGGTTCATGCCCGGTTCATAGACAAAGCTCTGCGTTCATTCCGTCTCAGTCACATGGCACACTCTCTGGCTCCCTGCCCTGCCATCCTGGGAAACTCACAACTGTTTGCTTCCCCCCCCCCCCACAACCTGGATGAGCAGCCTGCAGTAGGTGACCTGGCGAATGTGGCATGCATCAAAACATCCTGTGTAATTAGCTGCATCCACCCAATTAATCTTCCACCCTCGGTATCTCAATGACATCTTATCAGGTAGGACACAGAAAGGCATAGATGAGCCTTGCAGACCTCATGCATGGGAAATAGCCATGGAAATGGGAGTTTGACCGTCCACCCTAATCAAGAATAAATGACTAGATCAAAGAGGAAACTCACTGTTTAAGGACGTTGCTGGGGAGCTGGGGTTACTGGGGGTTGAATCCAGGGTGTCGGAGTAGCAGCTCTCCCCATCCGAGTCCCATTCGGAGTAGGCGGAGGAGGAGAGGGAGGAAGGGGAGGAGGAAGAGTAGCATGGGTCCTCCTCCACCTCCTCGTACTTCCTCTTGAGAACCCCGCTCATGGCGCTAGCGTTTGGTGATCTGTGGGAAACAAGCGAAGACAGGTAAGTATAATAGGAGAGGTAAAACTCCACACTCATTTTAAAAAATGTGTTCTCATTTCAAAACGCTCCCCATCCATACTAGCATATTCCGAAAGTTTTGCATCCAAGTTTCACATTTTAAAAGCTCACTAAGATAAAATTGATAGGCCGGAGAAAAGGTGCTTGCGCTATTTTTCTGGCATGATCATTTTATCAGCAAAACATGCATCTATGTCACACTCAGTCTGGTCTAAAAATCAATTGCCCTCATGTTTCACTGCAGAACAGCAATTGCGAATAAACCGTGTCTCCTCTTTGCAAGAATGTAGAATTTAAAAAGTAACATTCATCTTTAGGAAGACTGTGAAAGTGAAAACCACAGCAGCACATACCGGTAAAATGTCACATGACAAAACGTGTCATTGTTTTCAAATACCTGTGTGGATGGAAAGCCAAAACCATTGAAAGAGATGTGTGTCTGAAAAAAGTGAATCTGGATTAGTGTAGATGAAGCCAAAGGAGCAAAATTGAAATGTGTGCTTCCAAGCAATCTGGCTTTGAATTTGTTTTGCTATGAATACCGTATTGGTTTCGCAAATGCGTGGATGTTATCAGCCAGTGTTGCATTCTTAATGTCCTAATAGCAGTTAAATGTCCAGTGAGGTTTTTAAACACAAGCTATGAGCATTACACTCCAAACAAGCAGCTGACTGCGCTTTATGCTGCCTCTGAGCGGCGAGGAAAAACAGGAAGTAATCAATCACGTCCCTCCGGCGCAAGTCAACAATTACCAGACCCTTCACCCACTTCCAAATCCAATCGCATAGACAAATACATTGATTAGGACGGGGGTTGATTACATAGCCACATTAGCGAGGAGGGTAAATTTAGGTTACCCCACTCAAGAAGCACACATCACTGAGCCAGTAGCGGCAATTACACTTTACACAGCTGCTAAATGCATTTTATGAGACTCTGTAGTAAATGTGTGTACAGCTTGGCACAGTAAACATGTTTATGTAAGCCCGAGCCGCATTTGTCGCTGCTTCTGTGGAGAGGTTGCTTATTGGGCAATAAAAGCAATCAATCCTTTGGCAGGAAGAGTCTAGCCGGTGCCCATCAGCTTTTAAGGGTCAGAGCCGGTGCGGCGCAGCGGCGTTTACACAAAACCATCATTTGATACTGGCGGCTGTGGACTCGTTTGTTTCTCTGCCCTGAGATAAACCCCAGTCAGCTAGATCACCTCAGGCTCTGCCTCTCGCTGCACTCCACAGCTCACACACATTCATGCTGAAACAGGCAGAACGGAAGGAAGGAAGGAAGGAAGTGGGGAAGGAAGGAAAAGAGATTTAGAGATTAAAGTTTTCACTGCTGCTTGAGCAAATCGATCAATTAAACTTAAGATGTGACACACAGTCATAGGTCAGTTGTAGAATTATATCCTGACTGCAGTAAAACGGAAAAAAAAATTCATCAGAAGTGATGAGCAGTAAACAAGTGTTGAAAAATAAGGCTTGTTCCCAGCAAGACAGCCAGTGACAGACGGTCGTGACTAGCAGATTATATAGCTCATGATGTTGGTCTATGGTGTGTCATCGACAAAAAAATTAAAGAGCAAACGGACACTGATTCATCCCTGCCATACAGAGAATGACTAACACAATATGACTCAATAGTAGTCTGTTATGCATCTAATAATCAACCCATGGAACTTCATTTTGCATTACCAAAGTGTCAACTTTCAAACTTTTTGGTTTACTTAAAAATGAAAGCATTTTAATTAACTGACTTTACATTATACATTGTTGGTTAATTTTGTTCAATCATCCCCCAGCATGCACAATAAAACCAATATTAGATATTTTCTAATTATACGTTAGATATTATATGTTGGACTTTTCATTGTATTTACAATATGTATTTATATATTGAATGTACTTTATGGGTGTGTGTTATTTTAATATAGAAAGATATTGAATATTACACTATTTTTCTATTTAGATTAACTTTGTTGTCATCTAATGCTCAGAGTTATTCCTTAATATCAATTAAATGCCATTAAATGTAATCGTTAGCATTATATATATATATATATATATATATATATATATATATATATATATATATATATATATATATATATATATATATATATATATATATATATATATATATATATATATATATATATATATATATATATATATATATAATAGTACAGAATCATGTCAAATTTTAAATACTGGTGATTCATCTTTAACAAACTTAATATTGGTGGATCCCTCATCTTCACAAAAGATTGTCTAGACTTCCCTTTCCCACAGGTTGCTCTGTTTACAAGCTGAACTTCTTTCTCTCTCTGTGCATGTGCGTTTCACACATTAGTGCTGCCGTCGCAAATGTGCCAGACATCGGGGGCGCGTCTGTGCCGTCTGCACATTCAGCCGTGTCTCCTCGGCTGCCAAATGTCGCTGCCAAAAAGCACAAGGTGAGACTTATCTGCATCTGAACTTTACAATATCTTCCATGAGTCAAACTTATCTGCTCGTGCGACACCAGCTGAGAGCAAACAATGCTTGAACCTTGACTAGAGGAACTCCACAAGCCTAACAGTTGGAGAGTTATGCAAGAGTTTACACCACGTGTTAACACTCGGACACGGGTTTTAAACACAACAAACAGCTGACATATCTGAAAACAGAAGCTACGGACATCATCTATTTTTGTTGCAAACCGTATATGTCCAGATCTGTCCTAATTTGCATGCAAACAGAGCCAGCGCAAGAAGGGTGAAGCCTTACAAGCTACGTCTTGATCGAAAACAAGCAGCTTTCTGCACAGACAAGCCCAAAATCTTTTTGAGATGTATATATATATATATATATATATAGCTTGCAGAGAACTTGACTCTCACCACTCGAGTGGAGAAGCCTGCAAAATCCTCATCTGCTCATTTGACTAGTAATTTGCCTGTCACATTTCTAGATGCAATCCACTCACGCTTAGTACAAGAAACCACCTGAACACGGTATCTGGTGCTCACAACACACTCGTTTTTGTCAGAGTCTCAGACACATTCAACCATCATCGCTACTCCTCATTTACCAGAGAAAAAGAGCAAATTCCCTGAGGACGGCATGCATGCCTACCAAGCAGAGGAGTTTTAATTAAGGACCCTGGACAGTGAGGAGAGGGGGAGGACAGCACAGGAGAGATGGAGATGGAAGGGGGAGAGACCTGGGTGCAAAACCTGGGTGTTAGAAGTGGGTCATTGTCTCTTGACTGCAGCCTACCTGACACATTGATTTGTTAATCTTGCTTAACGGGCAGAAACAATGACGACGAGCTAATCCCAGGAACAAGAGAAGGGAGGGGGTTGTGTAGGGGGCTCAGCTGTAGGTCAATCTGGAGCTTGTCCTGTTGCACTCCAACATCAGCAGCGACTAAAAAATACGAGCAAGAAATCTCACGAGCAGTCAGAACACACCATCTACCCATAAATCCGCCACAGAGCAGGTCTGGATTTCACATCCAGGCAGAAGCTGTCACCGCAGAGGTATCCCAGGCTCTCCAAGCAGGTGAGACGTTCGCACTGGAGCATAAATTATGCAGGGCTGCCATTCCAATAAAGGCAGTGCACTGATGAGGAATTCTCAACGCTGTTGTCACCAAGGAGGGTGGATATAAATCTCGCACAGAAAAGCGAGAATGGCCACAAAAGCAGCAGATTGCTGAAACTTGATCTTTATCTGCTGTATGCGGGATCACTGAGGTTTAACATAGCATTAAAACTCCTTTAACTCACCGCCCTGCTACCAAAAAAGCGTAAAACCAGCCGACACCATGGAGCAGCCTGTCTGAACTGCAAACAGTGGAATCCCGACCTCATCTTGTGCAAGAGCGTTGACTTTGCCCCTCCAGCTCATGGCTTCCATTCAGATAATGTAATGAGCAGCAGCATGCACCATATCTAAAATATCCAAAAGTGTGGCTATTGAACCTGGCTGCTAAAGATGGTGTAAAATCACTTGCAAGATAATTGGAATCAAATCTGGCTTCCACAATTTCACCAGAAAAAGAAAAGGCTCCCCCTGCTGGTCAGCTCTTTAGAACTGCAATCAGGGGAAAGGAGGGAGCCCTGTGCTGTTCCGATCCTCACTCTAGATGTTCAACTACGCCAGAGACATTCTGTTCCTGTGCTTCAAGCCATGCAGAGTACACATTCATCCCAAATAGGAGTGTGCACTGATGTGGGAGGCGGGTAGCGGGCGAGAACTTTAAACAAATAAATAATGCGATGTCTCCAGCCCACAGGAATTCTCCTCTGGCACGGCGACACATTCTGTAATAGTCTATCTATCCCAGATGTGTCTGTGTAGTCCAGACTATTGCCCAAGAGGAATCACCTCCGACAGAAACCTCTATAAAAACACCCATCCCGAGTCAAAGATTACATTATTACGGTGGAGATGAAGATTTGATGTCTGTTAAGCAAAGCTGTGTGGACTCCATCATGCTATGCAATTTCAAATTTGAAATATGCAGACAGAAGATTTATAAAACACTTTGCTGCAGATTACAAGTTTACTTTACTGATATCCAAAGTGACATTTAGCATCAATATAACTACAAAAAAAGACAATAATTGACTTTGTTGGTTTTCAAACTCAGTGGAAAAGTTTAAAAATGTATTAAAATAAATAAAAGATTTCAATACATCTAAAAACAAAATATCTTCCAAACTATATTTACTACTAGAATGGGATTCCTCGCATGAGTAACATATTTGGGGGTCTGTGGCATGTAAAACACAGAAAACCCTTGACTTAGGCTAAATAAAGAAGACATCTCAAAACACACAAAGATTTTTAACAGTATTGGGGGAATCGTTGCTCATGTTTCAAGTCAACGAATGGAAAATATGACCGCTCAGGAAACTGCCTAAACTGAAAGGAGATATTTCCATTACACAAAGACCAATTTGCATCAATATCCTAAATGCAAACTTCCAACAGAGTGCACAAAGTGTAGCTTCCTTGAGAAGTCATCATCAGCATGAATAACTTAATGGTGGCTAAACCAACAGTAGCCATCTTTACCAGTCTCTTAAGACTCTCGAGGGAGAGTATGTGTGTGTCTAGGGTGGGGGAGCTCAGGGGTCAGCGGCTCTAGTCTGGGGCGCTCACTGGTACCTCACAAGCTGGGAGGAATGCTCAAGAGTGACAAAACAGATGGGATCCCTCTGCTTTTCTGTTTTTGAGGCATTGGGAACTCTACCTCCCCCAATACCAGTGCAGTGCACAAAAGCCACTCACCAAACTAGCCCAAAGAGTAACACCCAGTCTGTGGGTGGGAGTCTAATAAAAAAGATGACCTGTTGTGATATAGCCTAGCCTACACTAATGATGCCGGCATCATCTTGGTTAAAAAATATGACAGGACCTCAACTAGACACGTGAAGAAAGATGGAAGGAAACAACCCAGACGTGTCTTTGACTGATTCACTAGAAAGGAGGGCTGGTTTTACAGACCACGGTACACGTGCAAGTTCGCACCTCATCAACCCAGAAGTACACAAACTAAATCATCCTTATCTTTTATGGCTCCTATAGCGTGCAATGGAATTCAAAACAACTCACTTTGTGACAAGTGGAACACCTTGAGTAACACACGTTTTAAAAAGGCATAAAACACACAGACAAAAAAACTAAATTTAGGAACAAACATATTACAGATAATTGTTCCCACAAACAATCAGAGTGAAGTCGCGCGTGAGAAAAAGAGACCACGACTCCTTTAGAAGAACTCGCAGCATAAACACCCTCAAACTTACGAAACTGGCACAAACACACAAAGATGATCATAACGTGGTATTTTCACAATAGACACAATCGAGAGGCTTGAACTAAAGTTTGCCTACTCACACAAGTGAATGCAACTTCTCTTCTCAACCTGCTTACAGAAAGGGACCGGACATTTTCTCACAAAAGAAACAAGTAACAAACTCTGTAGCAACAAACAAACCCGAGTGAGTTCACATCAGTTATTCCAATCACGTCGCGCACAACGTGTCAGGGATTGTTGCCTCCTCTCTCGTGATTGACAGCAATCATCACATTTTTAAAAATAGTATGGGACTTTGTTTTTTGTTTTGTTTTGTTGTTGTTTTTTTTGCGACGTTTTGACATTTACAATATAAAGAAACATAAAATATTCAATTATTTAAGTAAAAAAAAAAAAAAAAAAGCCAGGGACTTATGTGGTTAATGACAATGTAGGCCTAGTTGTAAAATTATTGTTATTCAAAACAACAAAACAAAGACAATTACGCATGTATAGGCTATATTTACACATGTCAACGATCTGAAGTTCGGATCGGATCAAGCAAGGTCTCCCTCAGACCTGCATTCAGCCTCGCATGCACCCTCGGTGACGTCACTGAGGACTGAAGCGCATATGAGGCTGAGCGCAGATCTATTGAAATGATGCGGTGTGGCACCTTAAGGAGTCGCTCGCGCTTCAGAAGACACACCAGATCTACAAACGCGAACGGGGAATGCACTCAACACATGAACGCAGATCCAAACCAGCAATTACGGCTTATCGGATACACACACACACACACACAAGGTCCACTATGCTGGAATTCTGCCAATGGATCCGATCAGAACCGCGAACAGCTGCTTATGAGAATTATCATTTAATCAAGCCCGGCAACCACAGCCATTTCAAATCTGACAGAGAGATCGCTTATATTTACTCCTAACAATAAACCCTCAACACAGAATATATATACTTAGGCATCAGGGTTAAAATAATAAATCGAGATATTAGAAATAAAACGTATAGCCTACACATTCATTAACACTGAAAACGGCAGACAATGGTTAATAATGTAAAGTTAAGTTAGTTTTTCTTCTATGTAATGGCAGCATACAACAATTTCCTCTGATTTAGCTACTTGAAATAGTTACCCAACACATTTTATCTGTTTACACTGGCCGACTAAAGAACATTGAAACTATCTGGCTGGACTCCAGCACCGAGGTTTGCCTATTAGACACATTACAAGTGCAGCGTTTAACAGCGCGGACCTCCGCTACTCACCAATAAGGTGTCCGATCAGCATTAGTATATCACAATATAGAAAAATATGTAGCGGTAATAATCCAAGTGACCCAATCGAGCGTTTATCCGTGTATATATCCCGTTCTGTTGGCGTGGCTATTGTGCGCTCGGCGTGCTGAAGCTGTTCCTCTTGTCTGAAGCAGACGGCTGAGCAGCGCAGTCTTTTCGTCAGTGGAAAACTCCCTCCTGGCGTGTGACGCAGGCGGTGACACTGCCCACGCGCCGCTTCCTGCCTTCCGCGCGGAGCGACACTCCTCCTGGCGCGCTCGCATCCTGACAGAAAATCACTATAGTAACATGATAGAAAAAGGACCGGAACACAATAACCTGCGGGTTATGGGAAACAGTAAATCTTTCATTACAATGAAAAAAAAATTACTATGGTGACCGTAGTTTCAGCCAAAATACCGTAGCCTACACAGAACATTTCCTTAAGACATTGTAAGACTATGTTTACAATGAAAATGCATATTACCATTGTAAACAGCCTACAATTTAAAATAAATTAATCCACAAAAAAAACATAAATAAATAAACAAGCCTGACTTAGTTGAGACTGAGATAAGCTATTATGTTATGAAGTGAATAAATGTAGCTATAATTTTAGAAAACCTTTGTTTGAAAAAAAATGGTTTTCATGTTGTATACGTTGTATATTGTCATCTCAAGTATATATATATATATATATATATATATATATATATATATATATATATATATATATATATATATATATATATATATATATATATAGCCTATATATAATAGCACAGAATCATATTATATAAAACAAATGTATTAATTATATTAAAAGTATAGATTATATATATTTTTAAAGAGGTATATATATATATATATATATATATATATATATATATATATATATATATATATATATATATATATATATATATATATATATATATATATATATATTGTATTAACATGCACAGAAACTATACACACAGGCCTATATATATTGAGTCTGTGAGTCTGAGTAGTGTCTGTGCGTGTTTATATATATATATATATATATATATATATATATATATATATATATATATATATATATATATATATACACTCTAGTATATGTCCTCTTGATAGTGTGATATTGCTTAATTATAGACGAATAAATTAAATATATGCAGTTTGATGCTGTGTGGGTGGTTATTATTCATCATTTCCTGAGTCAGCCTCTACTGAATTAGAGTCATAAATCTTTTGCATCATTTAGTAAATCCTGTAATACTTTTGCATCATTCAGTAGAAAAACTTGTAAAACCATTGCCTAATTTATCACTCACATTGTTGCAGACGTGCAGCATTGACATGGAAACAACTCACAGGCATACTGAATAAGTAATTTGATGTAATTTTTTACATTTGTCATTTATTAAGAAAAAGTTAGGCTGGGTTGATGGAAAGTTCAAGATGTTTCACGGTGATTTCAGATATGACTGAACATTGCGTCTCCTTCTATCTAAACCATTGGCGTCAGCCGTGTCATCATTAACTGTGCACACCTGCATGACACACAATTCCACTAATGCAGGAATGATCAGAATTGTTCACAGAGCAGAAACGTTTAGGTGGAGTAAACTTTCATTTTCTAGAGAAAAAGGGAGTGCTGCCAGTATCAACACAGGTGTAAAATACAGCCACAGTGTTTCGGTGGAGCCACCTAAAGACGGATAGTGTTTGTGAACAGAATGTACATTTGATCACAGACCTCATTTAAGATGACTTTAGTCCTTGAGGTCCTGTAAAGAGCATTATCTCTCTCCATCCCAAAACTAAATACGCATGCAGGTCTGGTGGCATGCTGAGAATCACAGGTCTGCTGTTGCTGCAATACACAAATCAAAATGTTAAGTTGTGCTCAGATCACTGCTCTTGAGCACTTTTTCAATTAATGTTGCTGTTTACGGGGCTAATTCGGTGTTCATGTTGCTAAAGGGTGTTTACTTATAATTGTTGCTGTGATTCATCAGTGTTGGTTTACTTATTAGTGCACGTGTTGAGAACACAAAACCATAAGAAGTGTGTGTTAAAGTGTCTGGAATGTAGATCTCTTGCTCATTAACTTGGCTCCCGCCTTCATGCTTTTAGTCACTGTTCAAGCATATCTAGATAGTCAGTCTTTTGGTACTTTGTCACTTCTCTATTTATCTCTCGCCAGGAAAACCACTTATCTGTTAGTTAAAGACATAGGTTGTCTTTTGTTGTGTCATTGTGGTTTGAAGAACTTGTTAAAGAGAGTAACACAAACTCCAGGCTTCCAACATGATGACTGATTATTGCAATAATATTGATAAAAGATGGTTCAGGACATGAAAGAACTCATCACAAATTCCTAAAGTGGAAAATGTTGAGGGGATGAACACTGATACTCACAAATGTTTGTCTACTCTTCCAAGAAAAGAAGTCTTGGGAGGGGGAGGGGAACGTTCTTTGCCAGGGCCACTGGCTCAGGCCTGCATATATTACCCACTATGTCTTTAAAAGTGTGCCAGAGACTTTACCGCAGAGGACGCCCCACATTGAGAACAATAATGGCCCTCAATGCTTACCATCTGCAGAGAGAAAAAAAAGCCATTGCTGCACGTGTTCCTATAGGAGCACCTCACATGAACTGACTCGTATTCCTCATACGCTAGAAAACAAGTGCACACCGAAGTTTCACATTCAGGTTTTAAAGGAAAAGTTCACCCAATTGAAATGGTCACCCAAATAACAATTCTGTCAATATTTATTAAACTTCATGCCATTCCAAACTACTCAAATAAAACAAATAATTAATTAAAAAATAATAAAATAAATAATAAATAAAATAATAAAATAATTAAATGAACAAACAAATAAATACAATTTAAAATATTTCTAATATAAAATAAATAAAACAATAAAATACAAAATACAATACAAATATATATAATAATAATAATAATAATAATAATAATAATAATACAATAAAATAAAATAAAATAAAAAATACATCCTTAAAGTATCATAAAAATGACTAGTGCACTAAAATCTTGAAAATACACCCTAGCTCTTTTTGCCATGTTCATGAGAGAAGTAACTATGTCTGATTTGTGAACAAATTTATTCTGATATTTTTAGTGATAGATATTTTTCATTTCATAAACCCATTCTAAAGATGTTTATGAATCAGACTGAATGATTTCTCATTGATTTAATGATTGGTTTGCAACAGTTAACAGCTCACTGAAGGAGTTCATATTATCTGTGAATAACATACATTTCAGCTTGCCCGCAAGACAAACCTACTATCTCTTCACATGACTTGAAATGAAGTGCATGAGTCATGTGACTTTTAAGGTGCTTTTTTTAATCTATAGCTCAAACAACAGAGCACTGTACAACACAAAAGTATGGGTTCAAATCCCAGGGAAAGCGACATGATAAAACGTGAACCTTGAATTCAGTGCAAGTTACTTTGGATGAAAACTTCTACCCAATGCATACATTTAAATCTATTTAAAAGCTCAATATCCCCAGTTTTCATTCATTTGTATTGATTATAAAGTGGCCAGGCTATTCTTTAAAAAGAGAGAGAGAGAGAGAGAGAGAGAGAGGGGGGGGGGGGGTGGTTCCAGGAGTCAGGGTGAAGTGCAGGTTTTTTGGGAACAGATTGATGGCCCCAGCTGTCCCTAAGGAGTGGAGAGAAACAAAGCTGGACAGCTGGTCACCTGTAGCTGAGACAAGTGCTGATACTGCACTTCTGGATCTGCTATTTAGTGGGACGCCTTCCTGATTATGAAGTAGCAACAACTTGTGTTGTTTTATAAGATATTTGCTGCCAGCAGAATGAAAGCAGTAGCAAACAAGTCTAATCTAAAAGTCCTGAACACAAAACACATAGCGAAACAGCCTAACTTCTACCTCTTGAGTAATTAAGCATATAAATTGGAGATTTAAAAAGACACCGGACTCTGAGAAGCCAAAGCTGAGCTAGACACAGGGGTTAATCTGCAGGCGGAGGAGAGCGGAGACACCCTTCCCCCCAACTCACCGCCAACCAATTACTACACAGAGCTTCTGCCTCACTCCGAGACAGACGGATCCAGCCAGTGATATGACATCATCAGATGCCCATTAAAGGAGAGTTTACTTGTTTTCTCCCTCTTGCTCTCTCTCTAAAGACAAGCTCAGAAACGTGAAGCCTATTTTCCCCCCGGAACTTTGTCACGGGGTGTAAAGACAAAGAACTGTTTGTTTGTTTGTTTCACATTAGAACTTTCTTTAAACCCCTGAAAGAGATACGGAAAGAGTTAAATCATTTTAATGCGTAGAACCAAATGTGAGCGATTTATACCGTTCATTTAATTAGTGGCTTGATAAAATAGCCTACAATACAATAAACTTTTTATATCTGTAAACTCGTTTAACTGAGCTGATTTTATAGGTGTTCACTAATAACAGTTCTTGTGCTGGTATTTTCTCGGTTGCATCTGCACCACGACTATAGATATTCACTGTTTCCAATAGTCCCTTTCAGTCCCAACAAACACTCATTATACTGACCCTGCCCTCAATGTGTATGTGTGTTTTTCTCCTCCACAGACTCTCTGTGCATGTCTTTGGCAGCTGAGGAGAAGAAAAAAAAGAGAGAAAAAAGACTCACTGGCTTTGTTTGCTTAGCTACATTGCAAGGCTGTAAACTAATGCCTGTCCTGGACGGATTTTATTCACTATTGCTCACATTGATTTGCTGTTTGTTATAAACTAAGTCAATCATGATTTGCTGAGAACAGGAAATATATTTCTGTATAAGACTTTTGTGAGTTTAAATGTTAGGGGAGGAGGTAAGTTGTGGCATGCAGAAGTTTTTTTTTTTTTAATGATTAGGTTAATTTCTCGTAGCTTAATGCTTTAGACAAACTTCTTTCACGCCACAGCCCTCGTCTCCGCACAGGAACAGAGTAGAAAGTGAACAGAGGGTCATGAATTTAAAGCTGCAAAGGTTAATGATGAGTGACAAGTGGATTAAAATGGCCGTGGATCCCAGACAGCGGCTGACTCCGACCGACCCCCCTACCAGCGTTAAAGATCTTTGTAGTTTCACGACGGAGTCTGATCTCTTTACAGATCATTCATCAATGTTCAACATCTCACTAGAAACAACAGAATACAAGCTCAGTGTGTGGTCAGATGAGCTCCGTACTCTGCTTGTAATTGTAACACGCCGACACAAGTGTTTGAAAGATTAACCTTCATGTGATTTTTAGTCTTTCTTTTATACATTTCAAATCTGCCCAAATGTTCTAAATTAGCAACAATGTATATTTTAATGCACACTAGTGCAAGATTTTATATAGAGAAAATGTTCTAGTGATTGATCACATCTACATTTTTCAGTTGGCCGAAATAAAATTATGTGAATTGATGCATTAATTCACAGAAATTCAATTCGGCTAACTGAAAATTTTTCAATTGGAGACCTGATTTTTTTTTTTTTACAGTGTACATTTTGACACTCAAAAAAGTAATTAAATGGGACCTGTTACCACAACTTAAAGAGATAGTTCACCCAAAAATGAAAATTAGCACAAGATTTACCCTCAAGCCATCCTAGGTGTATATGACATTCTTCTTTCAGAGTAATATAAAATATGTCCTGGCTTTTCCAAGCTTTATAGTGGGAGTGAATTATTGGGTCATTTTTGAAGTCCATCTATCCATCATATAACTGCTCCACACAGCTCTGGGGGGTTAAAGGCCTTTTGAAGCGAAGTGGTGCTTTTGTGTAAGAAAAACATCCATATTTAATACTTTATAGACAAAATCAACGAGCTTCCGGTGCACAAGTCAACTTACAGTGAAAGAGTAACCCCTGTCGCATCGCAAGCTTTGAAGCCTCTCCCGGATCGGGCTGGGAAACGAACTCAAGCCCCTCTTCTCATATATCACAATTCTCCGCCATTTCTCTTTAAAAATTCACGTTTTAGACTTCTAATTCATGACCGGTGTTTTGTTTTGCTCTATCCAAGGGTTGGATACTTGTCAAGGTTTATTCTTTCACCGTAAGTCGACTTGCTACTGCTGTCCACCGGAAGCTCGTTATTTTAGTCTATAATAGTTTTAAATAAAAGTTTTCTTACACAAATGCTGCACTTCGCTTCAGAAGACCTTTCTGAATTTTTGTAAAGTTTTAAATAAGCTGCACATTCTTACATACAGCACCTTTAATTGATTCCAGAACTACAACTCTGGTAGTTGAAGCAACTTGATTTTGTTGAATAATCAACTTAAAAATGTGTGTTTATGCTAAAAATGATTAAGTTCCTCTAACTCAATGTAGTTTGTTGGTTGAATGTAAATTCACTCAAAGTTGTAATAACTCTGTTGCATTCATTTTTTGTTAATTTAATTCAAAGTTTTCTATTCATCAAAAAATCCTGAAATAAAATATGCATGGTTTCCTTGAAAATATTTAACAGCACAAACATTGATATGAGAATATTAGAATGATTTCTAAAGGGTGACACTGAAGACTGTAGCTGCTATAATACATGAAATAATTATTTCTTTACTTTAAAAAAGTGCATATTGACTGCATTTACTGTTTTTGTTACACCTTGATGAAGCACCTGTGCAATGGGCATATCTTTAAGAGCACTCAGATAAGCCAGCAGAAGTCAATACACAGGAGTGTGTGTCAGCTCATGTCAGCAGGACTGCAGCACTTCTTTATTGCAGTGTTTACATGCAGCACACGTGCTCTCAGCCTCTCTTTCCTTGAGCGCTGCTGCGGCTTCAATGCAAAAAAGTCTGCTGTCGGTTGAACAGAGAATTTTTACAAGACTGATAACTGTACAGCAACCCCTCCGTTTGCATATTTGTGTACGAAAACTCCCCCAAAGAGGGGAGAATTATGTAAGAGATTGTTTTACATGTACTCATGCTTCACAAGCAAACACACATAGTGGTGACTGTGCATTTTGTGGCTTTACTTCTGAAACTAAATGTTGTTTATGATCTGTTGGATGAAACAGTCATGTGTTACCTTAATCTGTGGGCCTATACACTGTATGAAATCTGTTTATGTAACTTGAGCTTTCAAGACTTTTCTTTTCCTCTTTCTTATAAACAAGTCTTTGTGCTTCCTCACTACACACAGAAGGTTTTTTCCAAATAACTTTCCCAGGGCTAAATATCAGTTTCCACCTAAATAGGCGGAGATAACAGACAGTGACGGAAACCCCTTTGAGACGTCACTCTGCCTCTGAGAAAGGGAAACCAAACACACAGCAAAGTTTCCCGTTAAAGCAGGGCACTTCCTTATTACTGAACTGACACGCTTGCGAAGTATGTTTCTCCCTTTAAATAGACTCTAAAACAACAAGCTATGTTTGAACTACCCATGGGCAATGCTGCCTCCATTCCATCTATACGCAGAAGCTGTTCAACAGGAATATTAGTAGGATTTAGTTCTCAGTTTCTGTATATTTAGCATGACTGGTGTGACTAACACAAATGACATTAATCACACCCATAAGAAAAATGAGCTAAGGCAGGGATTTTATTTTATTTCATTTTTATGACAATTTCCTCTTACTTGATCTTGGTATGGGTTTTAGAAGATACTAGATCAGATGAAGAACCATAGAAGGGCTGGCGTGAATCAAACATAGTATAATGACTGGTGGTTTTAACATTTCTTTTAACAGTCTGGTTCTTTATGGTTCAGTGAACAATACTTTTAACACTTAAAGATAATGGAGATAATAATTCAATTCAAAACAAATATTGCAAAAGATTTGTTTACAGTGCTTTTAAAGGCCTCATAAATGCAATCCACACTGTAAAAAAAATATTTAGAAAAAAAGTTACCTGGTTGCCTTAAAATTTTGAGTTCATTGAAAATAATTTTGAGTTAATACAATGAACATTTTTTGAGATTCGACAACCTTATTAAAATATTATTAAAATATTTTGTAAGCATATTGGGTAATTGTGTTTTATTTCTGATGACACAGTGAAACATGCCAAAGTGCTATTTTCATGATTTATCAATTTTTTTATGTGGTTCAGATACAATGATATTTTAAGTTTTTATTGATTAAACAAATTTCCTTCATTGTACCAAGTCAAATTTTTAATTTCAATAAACTTAAAATTAAGGCAACCAGGTTTACTTTAAGTTATACCAACAAAAACCAACACATTTTTTTTACAGTGCAATAACTGTCCTGAACTATAATAATAATAATAAATAAAAAAATAATAATAAAAAAAATAAAAAAAATAAAAAATAATAATAATAATAATAATCCATTTTATTTATAACGCACTTTTAATTCCAAAGAATCTCAAAATGCAACATAGGGAAAAAAAATAACAAAAAAATGAATAACAAGTAAAAATATAGAATAATACTAACAATCAACCAACACAGAAAACTGAACAGAAACAGAGCTGATTAAACAACAATATTAAACTAACAAAACAAAAAAATTAGAAACATATTTCATCTATTTGAAATACTGACAAAACACATAATCTGTATCTTTAGGTAAACATCGTTAGCCTATATAAACAACTAGTAACTACACAATTAAGTGTCACCATAGTTGGAAAATTATGTTTGATTAACTTATTAGATTCATTCATTTGGGAACCGGACACCACTGGTTGTAGTCATTCTAAAATTGGCTGGGTAAAAAACAACCCAATTGGCAACTCAGCACTGGGTAAATATTGGACAGAACACATGCTGGGTTAAATTAAACCAGTGGCATTTTAACCCAGCAGGCTGGGCTGTTGAGAAAACCCAAAATTTAGTAAATTTTTACCATAATGGATTTGCTATTCTGGGTTATTCTTGCTGGGTTGTTCTTATAATTTTTCCTGTGCATTAGCCTACTGTAAAACTCAATCATGAAAGAACAAATGAAGAACACATGTTTATAATGCTTGTCAAATGGTACAACACACAATTGAGATAAAATTGGCAACAATGACAACTACAAACCTCATATATTCTGTCAAATTCTTCAAGTTAAATCAAGCTTTTATTTTGAAGGGTTGCCGTGTCTGTGTTCATGATATGACAGTTTTCTCAAATGAAACTCTCACTAAGTGACGGTTTATGCGTTCATCATGTCCTCGGTGACACGGCAGAGGCTAAAAAGACAGCGAGCGAGTGTTGCGCGCCCCCGTCATTCACACAGAGACACAATACATGCAAGAGTAGGCTAATATTTAAATGGTATTAATATTCACAGATGCTTAATATTAATATTCGGCTAGTTTGGAGCCCTGTGCTTAGATAAACACGCGACTGAACGCAGCAGTGGGGACCAAATATGCAAATGCTGGTAGGCTATCGTCACATTTAAAACAATTCAGTATGTACTTGGTACCAAAGTACCGGTACTTGTGAGATCCCTACATAAACCCTTGGTAATTTTTTTGTAAGGGCATCATGGTTCCGTGTAAATAATCACAAACTGTAGCTATTAATCTATCGTCTTACATACGTAAACTAACATGAGTCAGTAACATTACATTGCATCGGTTTCTGAGGTAAAACTTTTGTCATCTATAGTTAACGTCATGTAAGCTTAAGGGGCCCTAGATTTATTTGAAACAACATGTTAAATTGTTCTCTGTTATCTACATAGAGGGTATGCGGCCTATTTAAGTGCAAAAATTGTTTGATACAGTTTTACAGGTCCATTTACAACCTTATAAATTGTCCCTACACTGTAAAAAAAAGGCAAATTTTGAACTTTTGCAGTAGAATCGACTTGGATGTTTAAGTTATTTCAACTTAAATTATGTTAAACTGACTTTAAAAAATGAGTTACATCTTGTATAACTAATAAAAACAAGTTTAACATTGCTTAACTTATTTTGATGAGTTCAAACAATGTAAAAACATATGTTGTCATAACTTATTGAACATATATTTTTTTACAGTGTAGGATATAATGCTCTGTTTTTGCCTTATTTGGAAGAGTCATGAATATTAAAGGGGGGGTGAAACACTCAGTTTAAGTCAATCTCATGTCAATCTTGAGTACCTATAGAGTAGTATTGCATCCTTCATATCCCCTAAAAGTCTTTAGTTTTATTATATTTATAAAAGAAATATGGGCTGTACCGAGTCCAGATATGCCAGATTTGCATTTGTGCGGTTGCCAGATTAAATCCCCCAAACAGAGCTTTTCTGTGAAAAAAACCTGTATACTATCCAGTGTTTTACCTAAAACATGTCCAGCGCGGCGTGGATGATCTACAAGTTAGCTGCATTTCAGCAATCTCCTTTGACTATTGTTTCAATAAACAATTGTTATATCGTGGAAAAGGTGACGTTTGAGTGAATGGTATCTATGGTTGTATTTTTTAATACAAAATAATATTAACCTTTGTCATTAGACACACTATTTAGCATTTGTATTGTATGGTACTTGGAGTTTCCTATGTTACTGTACTAGCATATTGCGTCATCTAGACAATGCGGTCTCTAAGAAACTTTCAATTTAATCAGAAATTGTTTAAAGAGCTAGTCAATAAGTGGATAAATTACTTACTGCTTGCAGGAATAAAGTTGCCCTTTTCTTCAGTTTAAGACGCTGAGTGAAGTTTGCTTGAAATGGGCCGAACAAACTATTTGTTGCGGTATCCGATTATAATAAACCTCAACCATGTGTCATGAGAGCTGTTTTTGCTATCTTCGAGTGTCTTGTTTACCATCAGTAGATTCGGCTTGTTGGACAGATGCAAATGTTGGGGGTGTGCATATAAATGATCCCCAGCGCTTACATCACGTTTGGGTTTATGTTGAGAAGCACTTTTTTTCTGTAGAGTTTTTGATTTATGAGATTTACATAAGAAGTAGGAGGCAATGGTGTTTGAGACTCACAGTATGTGATGTCCATGTACTGAACTCTTATTATTTCACTATGGCAAGGTTAATTCAATTTTTCATTCTAAGGCGCCTTTAAGAATTGTTGCCGCGAAGAAGAAAAAAAAAACTATAATTATGCTAATTAAAATGATTATTAATGAAAACGTTATACAAACTTATCTTAAAACATCTGCAACCAGTGGCTTTGCCTCTTGCTTTGTCCTTTCAAAATGAAAGTTTGGGAGCGAATTTAAACATCAAGGCATGAACCACATGAAACAACCAAGCGCTGGGTAGAATCAACCAAGCATTGCGACCCAGCCGGGTTAACCTAACCACTGGAAATTTGAAACTACCCAATGGTGTTTAAAATGTGATCAAATAAACCAACGAAAAATACCCCACAGTCTCAACCAAGCATTTTGGGTTAAAAAACAACCCAGCATTATTTAGAGTGCTGCATGTGTTTGAATCACTAAAACAAACTGGTTAATTAATCCAGGAACGGGACAAACTGCTTGCACTAAAAGAACTGGTTAATTTATTGATTGTGCCAGTTTATCTCCCTTGGTGGACATCAATCTCAAGTTAGTTCAGTTCAATTTGGCATCCCACAGGGTTCAATTTTGAGCCCCCTTCTTTTTAGCATGTTGATCAGCTTTTAAGATCTCTCGGTCTTAAGTTCCATTTCTATTCAGATGACACCCAGATCTACATCTACACAAAACCGGGTGATAATGCAGCCATAAGCTTTCTTGATTATTGAACACTGCATATCTGAGGAACAAATTTGGATGTCTCAAAATATTCTGTGTCTCAATAGTGATAAAACAGAGGAAATGCTTGTCAGTTCAGCCCGTCAAATTAATAAATCTAATCAACCTATAAAAACTGAAGGCTCTGCTTTGGAGTTTCAAGCTAAATTAAAACATTTTGTAGGTGATATTCTACACAAATTGAACATTTGACCCCCATGTCCAAATTTCAGTTAAAATACAGTTAACATTCCAGTTTTAGTCATTGCACTTGCTACCTGTAAGGTTTCGGATTGATTTCTCATGCTGACCTACAAGGCCCTACATGGTTTTGTGCCTCATTACTTGTCTCAACTTTGCACTGTTTACACTCACGTGATCTCTGCTTCTCTGATTCAGGTCTTTTAGTTCCTCCTAACCGTTTTATGCTCAATGGGTAACCGGGCCGTCTCCACTTGTGCACCTAAACTATGGAATTCACTTCCCATTGTGATCAGACAGGCGGATTATTTTAGTGTTTTTAAATCGCATTTTTTTCAGAATGGCTTTTATGTGATTTTTTTCTCTTTTTTCTGTGTGTGTGTGTTACATATGCATTTACATATTTATGCTTGTAAAGCACTTTGAGATGCACTTTTTAAGGCGCTATATAAAATAAAGATTATTATTATAAGAGTAATTTGTTCAGGAATTAGACTGGTCACGCTATAAGAGTCATTTGTTAGAGTATCGAACAACAATGGTCATGCTGTAGGTTTTTGATTCACTAAAAGAAAACCTCTTTCATTGGATCATTTGATCTGGAATAGGACACAAGTTGTGCTTTATGAAAAAAGCAAGTTTGATTCTCTAAAACGAACATAAGAGACATTTGTTTAGGCATCGGAAAAACCTGGTCGCGTTGCAAATTTTGGACTCATAACAGTCATATGTTCTGTAATCGAACTACGCCAGTAGTGCTGTATACTGTATATTCAGTGTTATACTACGGGGCTGTTGAATGCTTGAATCTGATTGGCTGATGAAAGTTCTGAGGTGTGCAATTATTTTTGCACGTTCTGGGAAACGCACGGCGGACTTAAGTTCCAGGCAGCTCTCTTTACCGCATTACAGTTCCATATCACTTCGCATAGTTAACTGTAATAACTGAAACGTACAGGAGTACAGGAATAAAATAAAAACACAACATAAAGCAACTTAAGGCTACAAATGAAGGAAATAGTGAGGTAATAACAGCGCTGACACACAGAGGTAGCCTAATTCACACAAGTGCTCTCTCTCCCTCTCTCTCTCTTTCTCTCTAATAACTTCATTAATAACTGCTGTAGAATGATATTGGTGGCTCAAGCCTATGTTACAAGCTTTAAAATGACGTTTCGGAACTAGCAAAATAGGACTATTTCTTCCACGTCTAACCCAACTTGGTGTGTGTGTGTGTGTGTGTGTGTGTGTGTGTGTGTGTGTGTGTGTGTGTGTGTGTGAATGAGTGAGTGAGTGAGTGAGTGAGTGAGAGTGAGAGAGAGAGAGAGAGAGAGAGGGAGGGAGGGAGGGAGGGAGGGAGGGAGGGAGGGAGGGAGGGAGGGAGGTAGGAAGTGGTGATTTTGGCAGGATCTCAGCACTGTGTTGTTACCAAGGCTACAACAACGTGCGGGCCAACCGCAGGTGCCGAGGCAACAACAGCGTTTCCCAATTAGGGACCCTGAGAGAGGCCCAATAATGAAATCTGGCCCCGGGCTGCACTGGGTTAACTAAATGGATCCACAGTCATTTAAAGTTAACAAAAGGCTGACTCGGGAGGCATTTGAATGCTCACCCCCTTCTTCATGTCCCACTCTCATTCATATCACACAGTTAAGGATGGTTTAATCCAGGGGGGCTGATTTAAAAATAAGAGATCCCCCTGACAGGGCAAATCTATCATTGGCGGTTAACAGTTTTCAATAGGACACCAACGCCACAGCGAGATTAAACATATCCATAGGGAAGACACTGTCTCTGCGGCTCTCATACATTTTTAAGCAGCAAAAGTACACAAGTGAAGAAACTCAAACAACTAATCCCATTCTCGCAGCCAGAGTGCTTACAAATACACTCAAACGCACTCAGTTTTGCCCTCAGAGCCTGAGAAGGGAACCAAGTTGTCCTGTTTGCCGAGGGCTAGTGTCCACACATCCGCTTCCACAAAGGCCCCATTGAAAGTGCGCCCAGGTTAAAGTGTGTTTGAAAACCCTGTTTAACAGCACAGAAAAGAAGGCACAACCCTGACTGAGAGCAGAACCAGCAGGCCTCACACTGTCAGCTTCAACACACATTCTAGCTGTTGTGCTGACACTTACTTTTTCTGTCTCCCTCTCCCTTCCTGGTGAACAATATGAAGGGAGGTGCAGGAGAGGAAGTAGCCAGGCTGGGTGGTGAGCGGGAGGGAGGAGCGGCCCCTCTCTTTCCCATGTGAAGGACAAGTCTGTTGGAGCGTCAGTCTGGGGCCGTGATTGTGTTCGGCGCCTGGCTGCGTCTCACAGAAGACCCCCATTAATCACTGAAGCAGATCTCTCTCTCTCTCTCTCTCTCTCTCTCTCTCTCTCTCTCTCTGCCCTTATGCAATGCACCACCTACACCCAGGACCCCACACACAGAAGAGGCACGCACACATTTAGCACTTCTTAAATGCAAACATGCAGAATAAACTGCACTTTTCACAAAATAAGGGTTGGAACTCTTAAAAAAAAAAAATAGTTTTTTATTTGAACAACTGGTCAGGCTCTTTAAGGGATAGCTCACCAAAAAATCCCATCATTTACTCACCCTGGTGTAATTAATTACAGACCTGTATGACTTTCTTTTTTCTGCAGAGCACAAAAGGAGTTATTTTGAAAGATGTCTCAGTGTTATTTTGGCCATAGTCCAAATGCCCTGAATGTCAGAATGGGAAAGAAAGGTGATAAGCTATTTTGAGCGTGGCATGGTTGTTGGTGCCAGATGTATTTCACAATCTGCTCAGTTACTGGGAACTTTCACGCACAAACATTTCTAGGGTTTACAAAGAATGGCGTGGAAAGGGAAAACATCCAGAATGCGGCAGTCCTTTGAGCGGAAATGCCTTCTTGATGGTAGAGGTCAGAGGAGAATGGGCCGACTGATTCAAGCTAATAGAAGAGCAACTTTGACTGAAATAACCACTCGTTACAACTGAGGTATGCAGCAAAGCATTTGTGAAGCCACAACACGCACAACCTTGAGGCGGATGGGCTACAACAGCAGAAGACCCCACCGGGTACCACTCATCTCCACTACAAATAGGAAAAAGAGGCTACAATTTGCACAAGCTCAGCAAAATTGGACATTTGAAGACTGGAAAAATGTTACCTGATCTGATGATTCTTGATTTCTGTTGAGACATTCAGACGGTAGAGTCAGAATTTGGCGTAAACAGAATGAGAACATGGATCCATCATGCCTTGTTACCCCTGTACAGACTGCTGCTGGTGGTGTAATGGTGTGGGGGATGTTTTCTTGGCACACTTTAGGCCCCTTAGTGCCAATTAGGCATCACTTAAATGCCATGGCCTACCTAAGCATTGTTTCTGACCATGTCCATCCCTTTATGACCACCATGTACCCATCCTCTGATAGCTACTTCCAGCAGAATAATGCACCATGTCACAAAGCTTGAATGATTTCAAATTGGTTTCTTGAACATGACAATGAGTTTACTGTACTAAAATGGCCCCCACAGTCACCAGATCTCAACCCAGTAGAGCATCTTTGGGATGTGGTGGAACGGGAGCTCCGTGCCCCGGATGTGCATCCCACAAATCTCCATCAACTGCAAGATGCTATCCTATCAATATGGGCCAACATTTCTAAAGAATGCTTTCAGCACCTTGTTGAGTCAATGCCACGTAGAATTAAGGCAGTTCTGAAGGCGAAAGGGGGTCAAACACAGTATTAGTATGGTGTTCCTAATAATCCTTTAGGTGAGTGTATATATATATATATATATATATATATATATATATATATATATATATATATATATATATATATATATATATATATATATATATATATATATATATATATATATATATGCACCTGTTAGTGGGTGGGATATATTAGGCAGCAAGTGAATATTTTGTTCAATGTGTTAGAAGCAGGAAAAATGTAGCCTGACTCTGCCGTCCTACGTACTTCTGCTCAATTTTTATTTTCCTTCAGTACCAAGTCTGGGATTGCGGTGTAATCTTTTCTCCGAACAAATTGTTACTGTTCCAATTAGCGAACAGAGGTTGTGGCTGAGAACGCTGTTGTAGCTGTCCAGATCCACATCTCTGAGTTTTCAGGAATATATCACTTCAAAATTCACTGTTTATAATAATTTTTGACCATTGCAGAACACCGTACGGTTGCGCATTGCTGTTATTTGGATGCATTTCTAGACTTGTATTTCTTTAAAATGCTGGCAAGTATTAACAAGACCAATATATTTCATCACCGCTCAAACAAATTAAAATAAAAGCACGTAAACATTTGAATTGGTCCGTTTTTCATAGCAGCATTTATTATTATACCAAGCATGAGACATATTATTTACAGCATACAGTCATGTTATTAACCACGTGAGCGGCGTATTCCAGATCACAAAACTCTCCCCTCAACCGTGGCGTGAATAAATCACAATCTGAATGCACGAGTTTTAGGTTTTATCCTATGGTTTTATCACTGAGGTGGCCTGCACATTTATTTTGTAAACAAATCAATGTAAACAAACTAAAAATGTAATAGCAGATGTAATGCAGACACGAAACTGAACTGAAGGGATCACATGCTTTTCAGCGAGGTGACTTGTGCACGTTTCAGTATGTGTATGTGTGTCAGACAGCACAAGACTGCAAGTTGTTGTTTTTCACAAGTTATTGTGTTTAATAACTCTTTTATAACCTCAAGCAAGTCACATAAGTTAAAGTCGTGTGCCCAGTCTATTCTCTGGTATATGCGTCGCAGCTTCGACCTAAAATGTACACTTTTTCAAAATGTTGAAGTAGCCTATTAAAGTCATTCAGATATTGGGTGCCGTTGCGATATGCATATTGCGATATATACATTTGCGGTATTTCGATATATTGCGCAGCCCTAGTACCCTCCTTCGCAGAAGTAAACACTTGTCAATGGAGAGTGGTCAGACTCTATGTACAAATAAAAAGTACAAGAGACTGGTAAAACCAGGCTAGAAAAAATGGGCAAGCGTAAGGATTTGAGTGAGTTCGACAAAGACTAAATTGTGATGGCTAGACTTGGTCAGAGCATCTCCAAAACTGCAGCTCTTGTGGGGTGTTCCCGGTCTGCAGTGGTCAGTATCTATCAAAAGTGTCCAAGGAAGGAACAGTGGTGAACATGGGGAGCTAAGGCAGGCCCATGTGGTCTGATCAAACAGATGAGCTACTGTAGCTAAAATTGCAACAGTAAAAAAGAAGTTAACGCTGGTTTTGATGAAAAGGTGTCAGAATACACAGTGCATTGCAGTTTGTTGCTTATGGGGCTGCATAGCCACAGACCAGTCAGGATTAAGAATAAAAAATAAAAAAATAAAAATTACACAAAATAGGCTGCTAGATGTTGAACTTTTAACCAATACATTTAACTAATAATTTAAAAATGGTTTTGACTTTTGACTACAGTGAATTAAATGTCAGCTTAACATATTGTCATTATAATGTAATTTTAATTGCGAGATACAGTTGAGAAGGTCAAAACAAGACAAGAGGGAAAAAAAGAAGTAGTAGTCATGGAACTTGTATTTATAGAAAGTACTACCTCTCATTCATGCACACACACATAACCAGGGTTAAACACACAAAGCACAAAAATATAAAGAGCACCTTATTCAAGTGCGCACACACACACACACACACACACACACACACACACACACACACACACACACACACACACACACACATATTTACTGACCTACTGTGGGTGAGCAGCCTGTTAAAGCATTTCATGAATGCAATAAAAACCAAATGTACTGTAAATACCACTATTTGGAAAAGCTGCAATGTTCTTTTAATCCTCTTGCACTGAGGTGGAGAATGTCAAATAGCTGGCAATCCAACCTGATGAGAGCAGTGGAATTGTTGGCGTGTTCACATGAGGATTGTTTACCTAAACTGCTAAAGCTGGATACAGACTCTCAGCACAGCTCTGAACATTAGGGAACGCTTGCCAATTTACATATTTCCTATATCATAAACATATGTCCTACATATCTATTATATCTCCTAAGGTCTTACAATATCATTTTGTTAGACGACAACAGAACTCGATGATCATGGTAAATTGTTTTCCATATTTCATGTATTTCTTTATAATTCAATACAATTTTTAAGTTAATATTTGATTAATTAATGTATGTATATTTTTATTTTCCCTGTTATTCTATTCTGTGTTTTGTAGTATTTGTCAATAACAATGCCGATAAGAACTGAAACATGAACTTCCTGTCACTCAGATCCTCACACCCTCATTTCCTCCAGCTCTCTATTGCTAATTTAAAGAGCAGCGGAGAGCAGAGAAAGAGAGAGGCAGATAGAGCAGCAGGTCAATGGCTTCTTCAGCACATAAACCTTCCTGTAATGAGCAATATTTGTGAAGCATCAAGGGGACAGAGTATCTAGAGTCGAGTGTCACGTGCACACACACACAGTTCCTTCACCTCCAGCAGTGCTTACACTGCACACACAAGCTTTTTATGTTGCACTCAGGTATCGTGGGTGGAAATGAATACCTCTGGGCAAACATAAGATCATGTTCCTCTATTGGTCATATTTTAGATTTTTAGAACAGTGGTTCTCAGTGGCTGTCGCACTTCTGCTGTCATTTGTTCTTTGGACAATTTATTAATAATATGAGTGTGTGTGTGTGTGTGTGTGTGTGTGTGTGTGTGTGTGTGTGTGTGTGTGTGTGTGTGTGTGTGTGTGTGTGTATGTTGACATAAATGTGTATGGGTATTACAACATAAACGATTTATGAGGACACTTGTCGTTTCCTCGTAAACCAAATGCCTCAAAAAACGAAAAAAATTCCAAAAATGCCAAATGTTTTGTGTGATGAGTAGGGTTAGTGCAGCTAATGTAGATAAACACTAACCACATATTCAAAAGTGTGTTTTCTTCCATTTTCTTCCTTGACGTTATATTTCATTTTTGAATTTTAATAATTTGTCAATAATTTTGTGACACACACACACATTTGTTTTTGTGAAATGTGGGGACATTCCATAGGCGTAATGGTTTTTATACTGGACAAACTGTATTTTCTATCCCCTTACACTGCCCTTGCCCCTAAACCTACCCATCACAGGAAACATTCTGCATTTTTACGTTCTCAAAAAAAAAAAAAAAAAAAAAAAAAAAACTCATCCTGTATGATTATTAAGCATTTTGAAAAATGGGGACATGGCCAATGTCCTCATATTTCACCCTCTCCTTGTAATACCTGTCATACCTATGTCATTATACACATTTGTGTCCTCACTCTCTCTCTCTCCCGCACACACACACACACACACACACACACACACAAATGATTACATTTCAAAAATGAATTTATAAATGAAATATAATGTCAAGGAAGAAAATGTAATCAAATTAAGCCTTCATGGTGTTGCTGTGATCAATCATTAAATATAATCACAGTCATTCAGCTTCCGAAAATGGTATGAATAACAATTGAAAACTAAATTATGCAGATTTTGATGATAGTATCATAACATAGAGATAAATCCATTAGATAAACAGCAAACAAAACACATCAGCGGCATAAACAAGACCGAGACGCTGATGTCTCTCCATTGTTCCTGTACATGATAAACATGTTTATCACTGAACCCAGATTAAGTGAACTGGGATTATAACCCATCAGTATTCCCAATCCCAGCACGGGAATCTCATTATGTACAGTCTCTTTTCAAAACATTATATTCTAGAAAAACAACCGTTTCTTAAAAAAAGATTCTGAAACATGTGGGGACAGATCATCGTTTAGTATGATCAAAACAGTCCACAAGGAAAAATGGCCCTTTTGATTGGCAGAGACTGAGTGAATGGAGCAATAACATTGTAAGCAGGCCTGCGGGTTGTGTGTGTGAAATCTGGGTGTCTGTGCGAGGTCACTAATGGGTGTGAGGATGTATTGCTGTGTCAGCTTGATGAAGCACTGCCTCTGGAAGCTTCCCATCCATCGGCGGTGATTAATCAACCCATCAGAGGCTGTTAATCATGGAAACAATACACAGATTACAGACACACAGATGCATCCTAAACAGCTCATACACATGCAATGAGATCAGATAGCAGACAGTGATTTGTTTTTCATTTTACAATAACAAATCATCACACGTTGATTGGCTTTGAGCATGTTTGTTTGCTTTTTATAAAATATAGCTTTATGTAAATGTGTAAAAGTGGGCTGTAAATGCAGCCGAGAAACTTGTTTGCCAAATATCTATTCTAAAACTTTGCTTCTAAAGCAAAATGTGATAAAATATTAAGACTTGTTTTCAGAAAAATCTTTTATTTTTCTTATCCAGTTGGCAAATATTCTAAGCACATTAAGTGATGTTTATATTTGTGTTATCAGAAGCATGCATAATAGATTAACTTTTATTATCAGAAGTGTATTCATTTGCTAGTAGATTAGCAATCGGTGGTGGAAGTGTAATGCTGTTAAGATAATCTGACACCTAAGAAGTGTAAATCCTTCACTTGTAATATGAAAGTCATTAATTCCTCAACGGTAAAAGTACAACCACCAAACTCTTAATGCATTTGAATTTG
This sequence comes from Pseudorasbora parva, assembly GCF_024679245.1. Taxonomy (NCBI): domain Eukaryota; kingdom Metazoa; phylum Chordata; class Actinopteri; order Cypriniformes; family Gobionidae; genus Pseudorasbora; species Pseudorasbora parva. The sequence goes on along the minus strand of NC_090195.1, from coordinate 16,105,636 downwards.
ACTGTAGTGTGAATGACAGCCCTCACATCAACACATGCAATGTAAGCTGAATTTGATAACAAGAAAGCTTTGTGCCCCTTAGACATCCTGACAAATGTCTCTTAAGCCGTAAGAAAATAACATATTTCCTTTTCATCTTAATAATGTATCTCTAACAGATGTGGAGCAGATTATCTCGATTACTCCTTTCTTCAGGTCTGTTTTGCCGCATTTAAAGGGATAGTTCTTCTTTCAGACAAATACAATCATACAGTAGTTATATAAAAAAAAAAGTCCTTGCTCTTCCAAGCTTTATAATGGCTGTTCCCGTTTTGAAGTCCATAAAAGTGCATCTATCCATTATATAACTGCATCACACGGCTCCAGGGGTTAATAAAGGCCTTCTCAAGTGAATTGTCTCTGTGTAAGAAAAATATCTTAAAACTTAACTGTAATCTCTAAATTCCGCTAACGTTAACTGTCGCATGTACATTCACGCAAATCTGGCATTCCGGCGTATCACGTAGGAGGCAGGCGTACCGTAAGTTCCGGTGACAAACGAGCAAAACAAAACTTGGTTCTCACGAGAACTAGCATACTCACCGGAGCATCCTACGACATATGCTGGAACGCCAGTCTCTCGTGGACGCCTGTACGACAGTTAGCGGAAGTCAGAGGTTATAGTTTGTAAAGTTTTAAATATGGATATTTTTCTTACACAAACACATCGCTTCAGAAGTTGGAGCACTTTTATGATGGATAGATGCACTTTTATGGACTTCAAAGCATTAGGCTGTGTCCACCAAAGCTTTTTTAGCCAGCTCTGCTGAAAACACCTCACTGTGAACGCTTGAGAGTGTTTTGGCAGGCAGTGTTTTTTTTCTTCTTTCAGTTGAGACTCTTTGCTTGTTATGATCCGGAAAATCTGCGTAAGTGTTACTAATTTCATAGGTAGTTTGTTCCTGTATTGATTCTATATAAAATTGCAGTTACAATGTAAAGTATTTGATCTGGCTCTTGTTTTAAATCATTTTGTTCCATTATTATTGCTTTTTGTCATCTGTTGACAGAATGTGGCGGTGGGTCTGTGTTGTATTTGTCCCGCCCCTCCTCCACTGTGATTGGACGGCTGGGTGAAAAGTGACAGTGATGAGCGCTGCGTTTTACACAAAGCGTGATACTCGCTCAGCGCCTCGTTGCGCTCCAGGTTTTCTACAAACGCAGCGCTCCCATTGAAAACAATTCAAAACGCCAGCCAGCTGTGCGAAAAAATGCTTTGGTGGACACACGGCCTTATAAAGCTTGGAAGAGCCAGGATGTTTGTAATATAACTCTGATTGTATTCGTCTGAAAGAAGAATGTCATATACACCTGACTTGAGGGTGATTAAATCATGGGGTAATTTTCATTTTTGGGTGAACTATCCATTTAAATCTATCTGACTAGCCTCTTTAATGAACTACACCAGGAGCAAATCTCAATATGTTGCTTTAGATGTGTTTGACAAAGACATTCCCTTCTTTTTGGAGTGGAACTGAGACTATAACAATTGCCAGAATTCCCTGAAGCAACTTCATGACTTGTCTTAGATACGAGCACATAGATGCAGTATTTTCATTTCAGTAATTAGACCCATTGATTAACCCGACGCTGGACGCATTCCATGAGAGACGGGAAACCTGCTATTTTCCATCTCCCTTAACCACATGTTTGATATAAAAGATGACTCATCATTTTAATCATCATTTCACACCCCTGACTCTTTGTTTTTACTGGCCCCTCTCAGTTGTATGGAGGGGGAGTTTTATTTTTCGCTGTTGCCCGCTCTCTTTTTTCCTAGACTGCGAGGTGATTAGATATAAGAGTCGGGTGGTAAATTAGAACAACGGGCAGTTTTCCACTACATATACAAGATGTGCTAATTTAGGAAATGTGGTCAGGGTACATCCTCACCCTTCATAACCGTCACCCCGCGCTCTACGTGGAAGTTACGCGCTCTGGCAGATGGCTGTTCGCAGGGCAGCTAGATAATGATGGAGGATTAAACGCCTGACTCCCTCGCCACATTCCCCTCCTTCATGTGTTTGTGTTCCCTCTTTAGTGAGAATTTATGGGTTCTGCGGCACAAAGATAGATTGCCACAAAAAAAAGCCTCTGAGAAAACTGCACTAATCTGCAAACTATAATTCCCATTCAAGTGAGTGATTCTGGATTAATAAAAATGCTAATTCATAGAAAGGCACGGAATTGCTCCCAGTGAGGAGGATTCGTGGCATGTTTGCCCTCAACTCTATTAAAAAGAAAGACACCAGGATCATAAATATGGATCCTGTTTTGTCGGCCTGTGTGGGTGGTTTGTGCCAAGCAGCTACGCTCATCTCAAACATATTATTCATTTGAATACCATGGGCAAAGGGACACAACGACATGTGAGTAATTGAAAGAGATGTGATTAAAATCTGGTAAGCCATGTTTACACCTAGTAAACATCTTGAGTGATTCAATCACTAGTTGTCAACCAGGTTGTAGTTGTTTCCACCTATTAACATGCATCTTAAATGCATCTTTGAGGTCCTTGGATACATTAGGTTAAATTTGAATACCTCTACAAGAATCTAAGGGCATGAAGAACACAATAGTTTGCAACATATTTAAACACATTTCCAAGATGCATTGTGGGTGAAGTGATTTCTATATAAATGCCAGGAGGCAGTGATCTAGCAGGACAGAGTTTAACTGCTGTAAATATCGAATCATTCGCTTAATAAATGCTCACTGGGGAATTAGGCCAGCAAGTGTGTTGAAATTGGCTTATAATTTTTTCTTTGTGATTTGTTTGTGATTTGTGTGTGTGTGTGTGTGTGTGTGTGTGTGTGTGTGTGTGTGTGTGTGTGTGTGTGTGTGTGTGTGTGTGTGTGTGTGTGTGTGTGTGTGTGTGTGTGTGTGTGTGTGTGTGTGTGTGTGTGTGTGTGTGTGTGTGTGTGTGTGTGTGTGTGTGTGTGTGTGTGTGTGTTTGTGTGTGTGTGTGTGTGTGTGTGTTGAAACTCTCAAAATAACTTGAATTCAGACTGACTTTTGACTCAAATTCTGGGTGAGAGAGAGGCAGAAGTCAGCAAAAGATCTACAAGCAGCATAAAAAAAAAAAAACTAACCAGGCCTTTACAATTGAACGCATCTCGGGCAACAGCGAAAAATTTACCATGAAAGTGACAAAAAAAAGACAAAAAACAATATTTTTCTTCTGTGCTTGTAAACTATAGTGACTTTCAGTTACTTGACTAAACTGAAGTATGGGTCAATGACAAATAACAATAAGATAAAAAGGAGAAATCTGTTACAAATATAGTTTGAAATAGATTTGTCCTCAAATTAGACTTAATGAAATAATGTGTAATAAAAAAATTCTAACCAAGAGGTAAAATGTACAATTGTTTTAGCAGTGAAACAATCAAAGAAAAAAAAGAAGAAAAAAAGAAAAGAAAACATTTATCAAGGATATATTTTTATTTTACTTTATTTTAAAAAATATTTTTTTTCACAAAACATGTCCCCAATGCCAATAATTTCAGATATTACCATCTTTGTGGCCTCATAACATATGGTTTACCTGAACCACACACTAGAGTTGTAGTCAAGACCACCTAATCCGAGACCAAGTCAAGACCAAGACTTTGAGGGGTTGAGACCAAGACAAGACCAAGACTTTGAGGGGTTGAGATCAAGACAAGACCAAGACTTTGAGGGGTTGAGACCAAGACAAGACCAAGACTTTGAGGGGTTGAGACCAAGACAAGACCAAGACTTTGATGGGTTGAGATCAAGACAAGACCAAGACTTTGAGGGGTTGAGACCAAGACAAGACCAAGACTTTGAGGGGTTGAGATCAAGACGAGACCAAGACTTTAAGGGGTTAAGATCAAGACGAGACCAAGACTTTAAGGGGTTGAGATCAAGACAAGACCAAGACTTTGAGGGGTTGAGATCAAGACAAGACCAAGACTTTAAGGGGTTAAGATCAAGACAAGACCAAGACTTTAAGGGGTTGAGATCAAGACACGACCAAGACTTTGAGGGGTTGAGATCAAGACAAGACCAAGACTTTAAGGGGTTAAGATCAAGACAACAAGACCAAGACTTTAAGGGGTTAAGATCAAGACAAGACCAAGACTTTAAGGGGTTGAGATCAAGACAAGACCAAGACTTTGAGGGGTTGAGATCAAGACAACAAGACCAAGACTTTAAGGGGTTAAGATCAAGACAAGACCAAGACTTTAAGGGGTTGAGATCAAGACAAGACCAAGACTTTAAGGGGTTGAGATCAAGACAAGACCAAGACTTTGAGGGGTTGAGATCAAGACAAGTCCAAGACTTTAAGGGGTTGAGACCAAGACAAGACCAAGACTTTAAGGGGTTGAGATCAAGACAAGACCAAGACTTTAAGGGGTTGAGATCAAGACAAGACCAAGACTTTTTGAGGGGTTGAGACCAAGACAAGACCAAAACTTTGAGGGGTTGAGATCAAGACAAGACCAAAACTTTGAGGGGTTGAGATCAAGACAAGACCAAGACTTTGAGGGCAGCACTCCTTAAATTCATAGAGATCCACATTACTGCCTCATTACTTATTTTTAATCAATAAATATAATTAGAATAAGACACCATGTAGAGCTGCTATCATTAACAATAAAAATGCATCTGAATTGGTAAATTACAAATGCATAAAACATTTAGAGAATAATGTTTTTTTCAAATTAAAAAATACTAAATGTTTGTCTAAAAGCCATATCGTTTGCAGTCACTGTCAAATTTGCTTAATTATATCACATGTGAAAATCCAGATCTCATACAAGTACTTTTTTGCAACAATATATTGAATTTTGTGAGCATTTGTATTCATTTTGGTGACATTTTTGACACAATCCCTCATTCATTTCTGAACCGGCACAATAAATAAATACAATTAGAAATAAGTTATCAATTGCATTTGAAGCAGTAAGCTTTACATAAATAAATCAGTAATATCCCAGCAGTTGTGGTCTTGGCCAGCCTTGAAGCAAAATCCTGAGTCCTTTAACTCTGAGACCGAGACAAGGCCGAGTACAAATGTGGTCGAGGCCGAGACAAGACCAAGACCTTCAAAAAATGTTCTTAAGACCGGTCTCTAGTACTACAACACTACCACAAACACGCACACCCCTTCACACTCAGTATTCCAGAAATAAAGCAGGCTGGATCATTAGTCTCGGCACATAACCACATAACTCACTCATTGCCACCATGAATATTCCTAGAACATGATTTGTGATCCAAGCTGTCGGCCCAAGTTCTGTTTATTTAGAGTCAGTCTGACTGAGACAGTACAGACTATCACTTAAAATAAAACACGCACAGCCTGTAATTTAAGGACAGTGTTAGTACATGATAGGAGCCAGCTCGAGAACACACAATGAACACTCTGGTTTATTCAGCCCCATTGGCTTTTTTTCACTTTGTAAAGGGAGCTGGAATGAGCTGAATTCCATTTTATTTCACCACATTTATTTGGCTCGTGTGTTGTATTATCATTAGTGTTTCGTGAGCAGGAGTTTAAATCAGGACAATCGGCTCTGTAGTTGCTCAAACATGCACAACTTCCTTACCATGAAACATATGGTATCGGTGACATTTACAGCCAAGCTATAAGTCTGGTTCACGGTCATGATAGTTGCATGCATACACAATCAATTTCTGTTTCTTATCTGTTGCGAACGGCTCCGAGAAGAAAACGTTATTATGATGGATCACAGTGATGTCACAAGTAGTTTTAGCGTCAAAGACAAATGTGGCCTTTGTTTCCCGTGAACCGCCGTCCTCACCTGGAACCAGACCGGGGCTGGCCAGCTGCCAGGTGCGTACTTGGCGGAGGACACGGCCCTGTGTTCCTGGGAGATGAGGCCCCAGCGGAGGATTTGAGGGCCTGATAGGATTAGACTCCCTTTCTTTACACAACATTGATGAGGATAAGGAATCCGTAGAGCGCTCAAGCACTCCAAAGCTTTCATAATGCAAAGCATCAGATGCCTTCACTGCTGCACTTACACCAATACACACGCCATCAAACCTCCACAGAGATGATTTCTCCAGCAGCTGGTCTGGTTACATGTGCTTCGCTTTGATTATTCAACCACAAACCAATAGTGGTGTTTATTACCTCATGGGGAATTTGCTCACTTCGCTCCATATGTCTCAAATACCTTGATCTTAGGATAAATATTAGTAATATTTTCCTAGCAAAGAAAATTATATGTAAACAGTCATGTAAGGACAGTTGAGCACCAGAGTGAAAGTTCACCAGCACTATGAACTATAGGGATGTGGATGAGGTGTTACACGAGACGTTTTCAGAGATGAGCAATTTTGTATGTAAATTCGGAAAGAGAAACAAATGCTACAGGATAGTGTGGAAAGAGATGCGACAATTCAGACTTCTTTTATTCTTATAATTGTTTTACAATTCTTTCATCTTTTAACTTGCGGAGGGTCTATTTACAATAAGTGCCAATAGCCTCTTGCTGGCAAAGACTATTTTTCACTAATTGTCTGGTAGAAGCAAGCTGTAAACCCCGCCAGCATTTTTTAAAAAGTTGCCAGACACTACCAGCTATTTTTTTAACCATATTTACAAAATTTACATGACCCCAGAATATTTTGTTGTACGAATATCTAAAGATGCATATATATTAAGAAAGAACAGACTAAAGTTTTTGCTTTTAAACAAACAAACAAACAAACAAACGCTTAATGCTTTCTTTTTTTATCAACACTTAAATATATGGATACGTTTCATTAAAAAAGTAACATTATGAGCAAAAAGCTGAGAAATTCCGGGTTTTGTCAAAGACTACATCCAGATGGGATTCAAAACGATGATCAAAACATGGATGGAGAAGATAGAGTCCATCAACACCGCCAAAACACACTCCTGTAGCTCGTCCTGGGACGATATTTCATTCAGTGATATTAGGCAGTTTTGATTTACATGCTGATTAATGCTGATGATTGCATTATTGATATGATTACATAAGAGATTGCTTGTTTCTGAATCTTCTTCACATGTGTTTTGATCTAGAATTCAGTACTCTTTCTAAAGATGCGTAATTGCGCCCCCTACAGGGAAAACATAGAAAGCTGGAAAATTCAGTCAATGGCGGGGAAGTGTTTTCTCACAAATTATGGAAATTTTAACTGGGAAAGTAGTGTGGAAATTAAGGACCGTGAATTTAGGTCTTGACAAGACTGACCCTAGTTTGAATCTGCCATTCTTCTGCCTTTTCCCATGGCATCAAATATAAGAGGCATTTGTTTTCATTTTAAAAAAAACATGACGAAACTATTTGAAAAGTCAAAAGTATCTTACAGGTATTTAATAGTGGGAATAGAGTTATAATGGTTAATTTTCTTATTAGTTCCCCCTGTGCTCGTGAGCACATCAGGCGATGAGTTTTCTCAATCAACAGTCTATATTCCATCGCAATGGTTGCGTCTTCATTTCATGACGTATCAGTGAGTTTAATGACGACTATGAAAGAGCAGTTCATAGCCACTTGAGTGAGGTGCTATGTTATGTCCCGCTAAATGGAGCTGGCGTTCCGCAACTATGACATCCAGCCTGTCTGCACCACATAATTTTGGATTTGGTCAGTGTAGTGTATCTTGAGAACACGTTGGAGGCATCAATGATGAGAGGCGTTTACCTTGTTCTGAACGAGCCAACATGATCAAGGTTTCACTGGTGTAGTGGACAATTGACAGGACGATGAAGTCATATAGCCGAAGTTGATGCTGACGGAAATGGTAATCGATAATGGTTATTTTTTAGGGCTATAATTGAAATTGGATGTCGTGCCTTCCAATTGGTGTTGATTGGACACGCTGGACAATTAAATGTGACACAATGTGTAAACAATATCTGACATTATTTGGTATTACCATTTAAGCATAAATAGCATATGGTGCAAAGAAAATACACCTATCACTATTTGCGCTTAGTGTAAATAGCCTATGTCTTTAAAGCCCCTTTCACACTGCACGTCGGACCCGCAATATTCCCGGAACATTGCCGGGTCGCCTTCTGTGTGAAAGCAACCACGTCCCGGGATTGATTACCGAATTCGACCAGGGTCGGGGACCTAGTAATATTGCGGTATTCGACCCAGGACGAGCGCTGTGTGAACAAAAGCCGAAACTAATGCCGCAACGTGTATGTAGTTATCGTGCGACTCATAGAGCTTGTTTTTTCAATAATACAACCCTGCATTGCCAGAAGAGCTAGTCTGTGTTTTAAATGCAGAGTGTTCGTGTACAAAAGAAACTAAAATTAAAAAAGCAGAAATGTGCGCAAACTGGACACAAGTCGAGACCACGGAGCTCCTTACTATCCGTGCTGAAGTGGAGATCGCTCGGCATTATACGTCACATCAGGATGTCACGTGTCAACTCGACCCGGGACCGTTAAGCGTTGAGTGTGAAAGCGCACATATTACGGTATTTCGCTGGCAGTGTGAATGGACCAAATCTAGCGGCCCGGGAACAAATGCCGGGTCGCATTATCCGTGTATTTGCCGGAATTGCAGTGTGAAAGGGGCTTAACTTTACCTTGCTTCTTAAAAACAAAATCTCATGGCAGAAGATGCTTATAGTGCTGCATTATCAGCGTGTTGTGCTTTAGCCATTAGTTTTAGATGTTTTTAGCCTAAAATCCTAAAGCTAACAATTAAAGCACAGCATGCTAAAAATCTAAACTTAAAAATAAGAAAATAACAGACATAACTACATACCTTATAATCGATTCTTAACTGAACCGTAGAAACATTTTCTGTAAAGCTGCTTTAAAATGATATGCATTGTGAAAAGCGCTATACAAATAAATGTGAATTGAATTGAAGCATGAAACTCCGAGAGTTCATTAATCAACTAGTCAAGTTGCTGGATGACTAATTGAACAGTTGACTCCCCATAATTTGAGGAATAAAAATGAAAATGATGTCATCATTTCATGAGTAAATGACAAAATTTTTGGGTGAACTAACCATTTAATATATTAATTTAACGCTGCTGAAAAACTATCATGACTACAGTTTTACAGAGTGATTTAACTAAATTATATAAACTATTCCATGCCTAATCCAATGTGTCGCATAAATTTAAAGTGCATTAAAAAACACACACACATTAGTCTACATAAAAGCAAGAAGAAAAAAAAATGCAACAAAGGTCAAGAAAAGACCAGGCATGCTAACACAGATTAGAATCATGTAGGAGGATCTCTTCATTCCTTTTCTATCGCTTATGGCCAAAGGTGAAACTTCTGTCCCAACTGCATGTCTGAATTGGATTCCATATTTTAGAGAAGTTCTTCAAAGGTTCAAAGAGGCAGGAAAAGGGCTGTAATCAGGTCATTTGAGGCCCAGACAACCTCAGCTCAGATTTCAGATCAGTGTTGAGGAGCACGGAGCGGTTTAAGACAGTTATGTACTCCTGTCAGATAAGGTATGCGTTCCTTTTTGATCTTTTCCCTCAGCTTTGATCAGTGGCTTTGAGTCTGAGTGTGTGGTGTTCATTTGGACATTAGGCAGTGGGGCAGATGGGAAGACTTGCTACGGAAAGTTGAGAACAGGACACACACATTTGCCTTTGGTCTCTTACGCTGTGGGGTCTTTAGATCTGAGCGATGGTGATTTTGTCTGTAATGTCTGTAATGCACTGATCCTGGAGCTAAATCAACCACGACTGGGTCACTTGGCGCAATATCCAATTATCCATGAATTATTTTTGACATTTACAGACCTGTAAAATAATAGTCACAGATATGTACAATAATGTTGTAATAAAGAATCTTGATTTATGTCAATTTAGTTTTAAATGTAATGTTAATTTTGCCAAAAGTATTGGGACACCCCTCCAAATCATTTTGCAATCACTTCCATGGCCTCAGGTATATAAAATCAAGCACCAGGCATGCAGACTGCTTCTACAAACATTTGTGAAAGAATGGGTTGCTCTTAGGAGCTCAGTGAATTCATGCGTGGTATTGTTGCCACCTGTGAAATAAGTCTATTTGTGAAATTTTCTCATTCCACAGTACAACTGTTAGTGGTATTATAACAAAGTGGAAGCAATTGGGAACAACAGCAACTCAGCCACGAAGTGGTAGGCCACATAAAATCACAAAGTGGGGTCAGCGCATGCTGAGGCGCACAGTGCGCAGAAGTCACCAACTTTCTACATTCAATAGCTACAGACCTCCAAACTTTGTGTGGCCTTCAGATTAGCTCAAGAACAGTGTATAGAGAGCTTTGTGGAATTTTCCATGGCTGAGCAGCTGCACCCAAGCCTTACATCACCAAGTGCAATGCAAAGCATATGGGATGCAGTGGTGTAAAGCAAGCCACCACTGGACTCTAGAGCAGTGGAGATGTGTTCTCTGGAGTGACAAATCACTCTTCTCTGGAAAACCATGCTTCATGTTTTGTCTAAAAATCCGATGGATGAGTCTGGGTTTGGCAGTTCCAAGGAGAACGGTACTTGCCTGACTGCATTGTGCCAAGTTTAAAGTTTGGTGGAGGGGGATGATGGTGTAGGGTTGTTTTTCAGGGGTTGGGCTTGGCCCCTTAGTTCCAGTGAAAGGAACTCTTAATGCTTCAGCATACCAATACCTTTTGGACAATTTCATGCTCCCAACATTGTGGGAACAGTTTGGGGATGACCCCTTCCCATTCCACCATGACTGTGTGCACCAGTACACATGAATAAGACATGAATGAGCGAGTTTGGTGTGGAGGAACTTGACTGGCCTGAACAGAGGCCTGACCTCAGCCTGATAGAATTAGAGCAGAGACTGCTATTATTATGCCACAATGAACACTACGGATTAAGAATGGGATGTCATACATGTAGTACTATAGTACATAGTAGAAATTGTGTAAAATAAATGGTATGATAATTAATTATATTAATAGTTATTATTTATGATTAGATTACTATATTGAAATAATAATTATTCATACTACATTCAAATTATTCACAATATTTCCATTTTGAGTCAAAACAAATAATACAGAGGTGATTTTCAGTACTTTAAGCTTCAAGCAACGTAACACCATGTGAACTGGTCATAAATTGTCCCTCAAAATTCCTTATGTCCATTACAAATTCCGATGTTCATGCCACCGATGCAGCTGTCGGATACATACTGCTGATCTGTTGCATCCCTTTGAAACAGATTTTAGAAATTGCGAGCAAACTGCACTGAGCTAAATCTTCTCTGATTAAGTGTGGCTGTCTGCCTCTTCTGATAAAAAAAAAGCTCTCTCCTTCACTTCTGCCCAGCCCCCATCATCCCTTAAAAGCCAGCAGAACACAAAGACGACAGAGTTAGAAAAGAGAGATACCTATACTGTCTTAATCCATTTGGATTTAAACTATTTTTTAATCCAAAATGAACCTGGGTTGTAACATGAGAAGCAGTGAGCATGAGCCACTGCATTTTGCACTTTTTCTTTTGTTTGAGTTTGCAGCCACAGCCAATCTCTAAATGGTCTTTCTCTAAGGGAGGTTGCAGGATCACATTAAGAGCTGGACTGCTTAAAGTCTTTATCTTACAAGCAATAGGTTGAGCCCTGGTTATGGGTTTCCAGATTAGCCAGAGAAAATAAGCATCTTAAAACAAAGAGTGGCAACAAAGCCAGATCTGCAGGAAGAGCACAAGAAGCAGAGCTAAGCATTGGTTTCAGTGCCAGGATGTTTACAGTAATAATACATTTTCATTCATTCATTCTTAAAAAAAAAAAAAAAAAAAAAACACTGACTCTAAACAGCATGAAAAACAATTAACTAATTGGTTGCTTTACATGTAATACAGAAAGCTCTTTCTGGTAAAGCCAGCTTTTTACTAACATTTTTCTGTCATTCATATCTAAACTCACATATATATTCCTTCATATCTTGCAGTATTTTTCATTTTGGTCCTCCAGACCTGTCTCAGCACTTCCTGTCTTTGAACCTAACCGGCAGGTCAGCGGTACGGACATTTCCTCACATTCAGAAAAACACTAATAATAATTTCCTGCATGGCTCCGGCGTAAACAAACTCTCATATTATACAACACAGACACAATCGCAAACTTATTCAACTGTCTGCGTGGTCTTCATCTGAACAAAAATGACATTTCAAACACTATCAGTAACACTATTCGATGTGAACATCTAGCAATCAGTGTGCTGGTGTGACATCTTTTCTTTTAACGTTATCAAAAGGGTTGATGATCCACAACTAAACAATCTAAGAGAAAAAGCTACTTAACAGTCTTAGAAAAGGGCCACATAATGATCCAGAGAACATGGACAATGAAGTAAGTGTTGTGCAAATGAGTGGAAGCGCCATCATTTCTTGTGTGCACTTAGAAGAGGTTCAAGCACTCCATCAAACGCTTTCAAACCACAGATCTTATCAGGTGTTAAAAGGGACTACAAAACAAAAGCTTCCATTCTCTCGTGTCGCTCTAAAATGCAAGCCCGAAAAGGGATTGGGAAGATAGATTAAAGAGAGTGTTTGTTGTAGGTTTACAGGATCACGAGCCACCAAACACCATCCGTATGAAGCGGTTTGTTGTTGTTTAGCGGCTTCATTAAGACAGTTGTGGTGTGTCCCCAACAGCGCTGCTTGTGTTGGATCCCTGGAGGATTATTGAAAGCCATTTAAAAATGTTATTACATTCAGAAAATATTTACATAATTATAAAGTAAATGTTTGAATAACTAATATATAGCGCTTGTGGCAAGAACAGAGAAAAATGAATGTGGTTCTATTTTACCTTGCTGTACAAGCATGGTTTGAACTATAATTATATAGAGAGTTTAAATATAAAATAATTAGTGCTGTCAACGCTAATGATTTTTTTTTCACTTTAATGCATTAGCAATATTTGACGCAATTAACATAGCATCTGCTTTTTTCTGTCACACTTTGGCTATTATATGATCACGTTGGTCCCACTTTATATTAGGTGGCCTTAAGTACTATGTACTTGCATCAAAAAATAAGTACAATGTACTTACTGTGTTTGTATTGCAACACACTTTTGCTGATATTGAGGTGGGATACGGGTACACTGTAAAAAAAATTGTTGGTTTTTGTTGGTTTAACTTAAAAAAGTAAGTAACCTGGTTGCCTTAACATTTTGAGTTTATTGAAATAGAAAAATTGAGTTGATACAATGAAGAAAATTTGTTTAATAAATAAAAACTCTAAATATTATTGCATCTGAAGCACATAAAAAATTTGATAACTCATGAAAATAGCACTATTTGGCATGTTTCACTGCATCATCAGAAATAAAACACACACAATTACCCAATGTGCTTACAAAATATTTTTATAATATTTTAATAAAGGTTGTCAAATCTCAAAAAATGTTCATTGTATTAACTCAAAATTTTAATTTCAATTAACTCAAAATTTTAAGGCAACCAGGTAACTTTTTTGCTAAATAATTTTTTACAGTGTAGAGTTCGGGACAGTTTAAGGGTAGGGTTAGGTGTAAGGGAAGTGCCAACTGTGTAATTACAAATGTAACTACAGAAATTAATTACAGACGTAATTACATGCAGATTTTAAAAAAATGTAAAAACATATGTACACAATAGGTGCATTGTATCACATGATTAATTACAATGTTAGTACATAGTAGTTAAGGCCACCTAATATCCATCACGTTCTTTGTCATGCAAATTATTTTAAATCATTCAAGGGCGAAAAAACTAAATGTCTGTGAATGTCCCGACCAAGTGTGCCACACGAGTCCTTGATCGCCCCCCAGGTGGCTGGATGCAGTATAGGTCATAAAGCCCGCCCTCTCTATCGAATTACGTAACAGAACATAGACAAACAAAACAATCAAATTATGCCGAGTTCAGACTGCATGATTTTAACCCTGATTTTCACTCGACGACAGGTTTTTGATTTCGGGACAAATGCCCGAAATCATAGGCAAATCGGTGCTTGTGCATGTGAGTGACAATCACACAATTTGAATGATCAAAGACATGATCTGAGAGAATGACAGATGAGTCACAGATGCATGTGAGATATTTGGCATGCTAAATATCTGAACCTGTTGGCAATTCAAACTCCTGATGTGTGAAATGTGTTTTGACTGAAAATTATATCAGCGATGACCAACAGCCAATGAGAGGGCAAGATACATGGCAGCGGGAGGTTCAAGGAGGAGTTATAGACCAGCATATCAGTGTATATTTACAATATCAAACAGAAACAAAGCACAAACATTAGCTTGACTAGACGCAATGTTTAAAATGGGGGGGGGGGGGATCTTTTTTATTGAGACATCAGCCTTCATTCATAAAACATGTCATCTAACAATATTTAAAAAATACTGTATGTTTTTTCTTCATTAATTTGGAGATTAAAATGTTTTTTAACTTGATTAATCTAGTACATTTTGTAATCCATTGACAGCAATAAAAATATATAATATAATTATAATATACTATAATATAATATATAATATATAATATAATATAATATAATATAATATAATTAATATAATATAATTAATATAATATAATATAATATAATATAATATAATATAATATAATATAATATAATATAATATAATATAATATAATAAATGAAGTATAGATTTTTGGCTTCTTTAAACCCCAGCGTAATGACCTTTTAAAGCTGTTGCTATTCAGCTCCTACTCACCCAATGGTGGGTGATTACCTAGTAGCCATCCCAAACTTCAGAGGCACTGCAGGACACTCAACTCACAAGACGTGTAATGGAGGTGAGGAGTAAGTGATGGAGCCTTGCTGGAGTCTGCCTGCTTTTTTATTGTTATTAACAGGGAGGAGGAAGCTCTAAATCAATCCAGTTCAGAGGCTCTTTAGAAGAGGAACCGGACCTGCCAGCAAGAGGAAGTGAGTCTGTCATGATCAATTAGATCCAGGCTATGAATGTTTCCTAGTGGTTAAGTGATGTCTATTTTGTACATGTTGGTTGGCCACTAGTTAAATAGCTAGTTAAAAAAGAACAGAACAGAACAGAATATAGAATAGAATAGAATAGAATAGAATAGAATAGAATAGAATAGAATAGAATAGAATAGAATAGAATAGAATAGAATAGAATAGAATAGAATAGAATAGAATCCAAGCATCACTATTACTGCTTTTAGAATCTTAATTACGGATGTTGTGCTCACACTTCTGGTTCAATTAAAACAAACCTTGGTGCGATTGCTCTGTTAATGCTGTTCGTTTGAATAAGTGTGAACGTGGTCCACTTACAAACGAACTCTGGTGCAGTTTTTATTAAATATGAAAGCAACACGGACAAAAGACATGTTAATAAACCAAAAACAGGACATGATGTCACAAGATGCAACCCTAAGAAAGACAGAATGCTAACTGTTTCTATTTTATTTTTGTCATAATCACAATGATGCCCATCACAGTTCGGCACAGGCATCAGAACGGCATCTCCTCACAGCAGATCTTCATTTGTGTGTGTGTGACGGAGAGCTGCTGCTGCTGTTTTGACTCTTTTACACATTTTATAAGCTCTTCACAAGTTCATGTTTCCGCACATACAGAAAACAAATTTAGCCCAGCAGACAGCATTGTTTTGTAAGTTTGACAAGATACATCGCGAAATATGTGTCATGAAAAACTTTTTTGTACATTTATGTAAGTGAACCAGTACTATGTATGTTCTTTTTTGGGGTCTGGACCAAAGTAACCAATAGAACAGGACTACATGTGTGAACACACCCTAACACTGAAGTTTAGCTTTTACCATTTTCATGCTTGTTCATTGGTTTCTTTATGTCATTTTTGATTTTGATATCAAGAAGCTCTGTTTTGTTTTGTTTTGTTTTATCTGTGGCTGTTTTGGATGATATCATTTGCTGTGGCACCAACAATAGATTACATTAATTGAACATCTCAATGCTTAAACCTCAGCGACAACATTAAAGACCCAACCAATCAGATTCAAACCACTGAGTTTCACCAACAACGGTCACCGATGGACCTGTGATAAGGGTGGTGGTGGGGTGTTACTAATTACCTCACATGAACTAACAAGCACATAAACAGCAGTTATCTGTCCTTCCCTGAGCAACTTAAGTGCTGCTTTAAAGCAGAAAGTGGCTGAGAAGAGTTATTCAGATCAACTCCCAGAGCTCCTCTTGAGTGAGGGTGCTTTTTGCTTCACCGGTCTTCTCTTGCAGGGACAAATCAGTTCGTCAGTTGACTCGGCAGATTGCCAGGTCAGAGAGAGAGATAGAGAGAACGAAGACTAAGAGACCTGAACACCACAGGCTGTCTTGTATTTCAGTGGATCTTATGAAACCGATCAAGAGTTCATTCCAAAAAAATTATAAATAGAAATCATATTTTCTATAAGAATAAGAACTTTTTATATCTATTTTTTATTACTGAAATGTGTCATGTTATTTTTTAAAGATGATTTTCTCTTTTGTATTAGAGTAATTTTTCAATTACTTCATTTAATTAGTATAAAAAACGCTACCGTGGTGTAAAAATGCCTAAATAGTAAAACATATTAGAATAAACAGCATTTTTCAGGTTACAGTAATCAGATTGAGAGATCAGATCTCTTTAAACATTTGTTTCTTTTTGGTTTTAATATATTAATACACAATTTAACATATATAGGGGGAATTCAGGGAGATTGGGACATTTTTTTGCTATTGAGATGACTTGGAAAAAGTGTCCGAGTGAACCTGAATTGTCCATAAGGAAATAAATGAATAAATGTAATTAATGATAATATAGAATGATTAATAAATAATGTTATTAAGAGGGCATGAATTACTGTTAGATAACTTTTGTCAAGATCACAAAAACAAGTCAAAATTACATGTATAGTAATCTTACAAATTTAAGATATCTATAACTTTCCCTCACATATTTTTGAGTCTGAGGCAGCGGTGTCTGTCAAAAGTCATGCATCCATCCAAAAATGATACAATAGTGTTTCATAGGCTCTCTTTCATTACTCACGACATTTTAGAGCATATGCGACTGCACCTGCACTGGAAATATAAGCAAACAAGTGCACTCAAATATTTAATTTTCCAGAACCTCTTATGGTCAAGGCCATTTTGCATGGTATGTTTGGCTTGCTGGTTTACTGAAAATACAGAACATGTGCCTCACTTCTCGGTCTCCCCATTAAAGGAAAGGAGCGAGAGCGAGAGAGAGAGAGAGAGAGAGAGAGATAGGGGCCAATGCTGAAGGAAGCTGATGTGTTGAGTCTGCATATTGATTGTGGGGCTGCTTTGCCAATGTTCCCTTAATATGTAGGTCAGCAAAGCTCCAGACTCACTCAAGAGCATGTTAAATTCTCTTATTTGGGTCGCACCTCAATTACCACTGCTCTGGCCCTGATAAGCAGCTCAAAGATGATGTGTAAGGAAAATTCCTTTAGAGTAATTCAAGAACTGATGTTCAGAGGCTATTTCGCGAAAATCGCAGCGCAACAGGCACGCATGATAGAGAGGCAGACGGAATAAACGGCTCTGTGTGTCCCTTATGCAAATGACAAGACCACCCATGTCCAACCTTCCCAGTCATTCAAACTTTTTTACAAGGTTCGGCATCATCTCTGGAGAGAGGAGAGCAGTGCCCCTGAAACAATGGCATCATGGTGTAACAAGCAAGTCTTTTCAAATCTGTGCAAAGAGATGTAGCAACTGAGGTCGGCTGTAGTGCGCGATTGGCCTCAGCGCAACCAATGGTGAGATGCCGGCGCAAACCTCCAATCAGAATTAGACACTTTCGAACAAAGGAATGTTGCACTGCATTTGATTATACCAGAGCTGGGAGACTTCAAGAAAAAGATGCTCCCAGGGTATGTGTTGAAAACTGTTCAACATGCACACTTCCAGTAGCAGGAAAAAGGCAACAATGCTGCTATCTTTGTTTTAATATGAAAGCTTTAATGGATTAATCATGTGCTTTACTACTTTAAGGGATGTTCCATAGGGATAAACAAGCTACACATTCAATTAATACTCAACACACTCTCTGTATGGGGTCAGTGTTAAGCCTCAACCCTAAAGTCCTTTTCTCCGTATGGGGGGAGGGAGGATGACAAGCTCAGGGATTCAACCCTCCACACACACATTGCCAGAGAGATTAATGAAATGAATTTCAGAGATATAATAAACGGCAAGGAGCAAACACATTCTTCAGCCAGGAGAGAACATGACAGGAGCTGTCAGTCATTTCAAAAGGAAGGAAAGTCTTTATTCTCAAACTGGTGATTAGTGTTGCATATTTAGCATATTGTGATTAGTGGGAATGTTCTGTAATTGAGCATCTTGTTTTGCATGTTATTCCCGTTTGTTTGAGATGGTGAATATTTTCTCTCAATGTAATCTTGTGCTCTTTTGCACAGCATTAAATACTTAACACAGGTTGAAGCTGCTAAACAGTTTTTTTTTTGCCGCTTTATACTGAGACAGTAATAACAAATAGACACAAGGAAGAAAAAATAGGATCATAGTAAACTCACAAGAGCACAACATATGTACAGGATTGTGCAGAGTCAAGCTGGAATTCTTGTCTTCTGCGTAAGTTGTGCTACTTAAAAGTTAGCAATCCAAATTAAACCTAATTACTTTCTTAACTCTTTCCCTGCCATTGACAGAAATGGCCATTATTTATGAGACAGCCCTTCCCCGCCACTGACAGAAATTTCCAGCTTTCTGTGTTTACACTGTTATTCGGTAGGGGGCTCTATTACACATCTTCTAAAAGAGTACTGAATCGCCTGATCAAAACACATGAAAAAAGAAGCAGAAACAAACAATATCAAATGTAACCGCGGCATATGTAAAATAACGTGATCATCAACATTTAACAGCATATAAATCAAAACTGCCATAATGTTACCAAATGAAATGTCGACCCAGGATGAGGTATAGGACTATGAAGCTTTTGGGGAGTTCTACTTCATCTGTGTTTTGATCATCGTTCCGAAACCGATCTGAATGTAGTCTTTAACAAAAACGCAATTCTCTCAGCTTTTTGCTCAAAATGTTTCTTTTTTTTAATGAAACCATATTATCCATATTAAAGTGTTGTTTTCAAAAACGCTTGCAGGGAGTTAATGGAAATTGCTAGTATTTTATGCACAATTTATTGGTGGCATATACACATGGTGTATTTTACATGCAAGATACAGCAGATACTGATTGGCTTCTGCTGATCCTGCAGCCAATGGGACATTTAAATAGTCAGCGCTCTCAGAAAAAAAGGTGCAGTGCTGTCACTGGGGCAGTACCCTAAGGTACAAAAGTGAAAAGGTACATCTTTGTACCTTACTCACCGCTAAATGGTACATATAAGTACCTTAAAAGGTACATATAAGTACTTTAAGAGTGCAAATTAGTACCTTAAAAAGGTACATAGTAGTACTTTAAAGTTACATATTCGTACCTTTTCAGTTTTGTACCTGAGGGTACCGCCCCAGTGACAGCAATGTACCTTTTTTTCTGACAGTGCATTATTTACTTTAAGCCAGTCCTGCGGTTTGTGTGAATTCCTCTAAAACTCCCAGCTCCACCTTTCTAGATCTGCTATGAGATTTATCTATTTATACAGCAGCAGCATATCTTACAAGCTCACTGTATGTCTGTGTATCTATTAGCAGTGGCAAGTTCATACTTGCTCCACAGCTGCAAATATCAACAGCAGCAACATAGCAGATCTAGCTCTAGCAGATAAAGCACTTTGCATTTATATCTATGTATTTGGCAGACACTTGCACTGCATCCAACATGCAGTTTTCAGTTCATGAATTTGATAGTTTGAGCTAAAAGAAAGGGAACAAATTTATTTATTGTGTATAAAAAGTGATAAATTCACGAAGACTTAATTTGTTTGACCATTTAAACAACTTTACATTTTGGCTGATGTCACCTGTTTGAGCATGAACAATAATATTAACAAAACAGGCAAAAAACCATTTAGGCATTGTTTTAGGCCACTGTTGGAGTAAGTAAACCTTTCTAAAAGATTATTATAGTTAACAGCAATTTAACCCCAGCCAATTTTCATGTAATAAACGTGTTGGCAATACTAGAGACAACAATAGATTTGAAAGGAAAGCATTACCACTGGAATATGTCAAGGTTCTTTTGAAGGTGAACTTCCACATCCTGATTTCTTTTTTGTTGTTGAATATCCTGTATCCTGTAAAGTCCTTTTCATATAGATTTAAATGGGTCAAGTTAAGCTGAAAGTTCCTGTAATAATTGGTAGGGCATGCTGCATGGCACTAGCAACACCAATGCCATATGTACGATTCCTAACACTAACAACAACAACAACAGATTGAATGCATTTAGACCCTTTTAGGTGTCAGCCAATATAAAAGTGTCCGCTAGACCTGCTAACTGATTCATTAATTTGTCTGTAAGATACTGATTTAGCATTTGCCCTGCTCACTCCATCTCGTTGTCTTCATGCATTACTTTTTTTTTTCAAATGTTGAAAAATACAGAAACTGAGCTAAACGAAGCATGTGATCCAGGTAGCGTGTAGGTGTGGCTATGCTTTGCTTCTCAATAGGGTGAATTGACAGTAATAGTAGGGGTCTTCTAAGCATCCTAACACGAGTGACACTGGCACACACCTCCGTAACCAAAAAGCCAGCCACATCTGTCGCCAGAACCAGTCGGAGCTCCCTAATTATCACACTAATTACCTGTGAAGGTGTATGATTACAATCACCTCCTGGACAAAAAGAACACAGGCTGAGATGATGCTGTCATCTCTATTATAAAGAAGAGAGTGTGTTAAATGTATGTATTAATTAAGATGCCAAACTTCATTATGCAGGATTACACGTTATCTTCTGTGAGGCTGTACATGCATTTACATCTTAAGTCATTGTCTGAATAATGTTGTGCCTTGTTTAAGCTTATCATCCTTGTGTAAGTGCTCTGAATAAACCTTCAAAGAGCATATTTCATTGCATTTTGCAACAGCTGTTGTCCTATTTGTAATGAATTTGTACAAAACTAAACTCTAAAATGTTTAGATAAATGAACCTGAATAAATGCATGCCTGCAAGTAAAGAAAAAATAAATAAACCTTTTAAGTTGCAAACATAATTTTGTTGATTTCTTTTGACGGAAGTCATTTTTACAGAACTTTCCACAGGCACTAGCAGGATCCCCCTAAAACTACTGTAAATGAAGTTCCAGGTAAAAATTTCCCCCTCAGAAAGTCCATGCTTATGAGGTAGTACTTTTTTAAAGTTCAGAAACTTTCAGGGGTGGGATTTAGGTGCTGAACATGCTGAATGGTTGACTACACGCAGGATTTTATCACCATTCACCAAGTCTTTTGCGGTGCGTGCAGTAAGAGTTGTTTGCTATTCAAGTTTAAAAATTACAACCGGTGGACAAACGACGAGGTTCAGGCTTTATTAAGTTTATATGTAGAAGACAAAATCCAGCGGGAACTGGAAAGTCATGCACAGTCCCACGTCACGGTATCTAATCTTTACGGTACTTCAGACCGCGATGGAAACTTAGACAGCAACAGGTCAGGGGGAAAAGATACTGCACTGTAAAAAATTATTTAGAAAAAAAATGACCTGATTACCTTAAAATTTTGAGTTCATTGAATTTAAAATTTTGAGTTAATACAATTAACATTTTTTGAGATTCGACAACCTTTATTAAAATATTATTAAAAGATTTTGTAAGCATTTTGGGTAACTGTGTGTTTTATTTCTGATGATGCAGCGAAACATGCCAAATAGTGATATTTTCATGATTTATCACATTTTTTATGTGGTTCAGATAAAATAATATTTTGAGTTTCTATTAATTAAACAAATTTCCTTCATTATATCAACTCAATTTTTTTATTTCAATAAACTCAAAATTTTAAGGCAACCAGGTTACTTTTTTAAGTTAAACCAACAAAAACCAACAAAAAATGTTTTACAGTGTCGGACAAATCATTTCATGTTATTTAGATGCAAACATGGTTATCATAATGTTGATCATTACACAAAATTAATATCGTATCAAATTTCTGATCTAATGGAATTTGTTTATTGTCATAATTTTTAAAATTGGTATAGTGGATTATTTCCAAGCATGCTTTGCATAAGACTATATATAAAGAGAATACATTTTGGAATTAAATGTTATTTCAGTAGATTTTATTGAAGGGTAGGGCCAGTTCAATGGCGTTTTGTTTGACATTCAAAAGGTTTTTATAATGTTGAAGGTTTTTTTTGGTTACCATTGTGCTGAAGACTCTAAAAGCAATGGCTGTGCTAATGCCAATGACAAGTGATATCTTACATGTTCATATAAATGCTAAATAAGTTACATTTAGCATGTGTTATGATAGCTGTGGATTTGAACTGAAATAGATTAATTCATAGGACTATGACTCAAGTAGTTGGAGTAACTTAATTTTTTGAGTAATCAAATTAAAAATGTTAGTACCTCAAGTCAATATAAGTTGTCATAACTGTAAGTGTTATGCCTCACATGTTGTAGGTCAGTATAAGAGAATGAGAGATTCCATTGGAAATGTATTTTTGGGATATGGTGTACAGGGGAAAATCCTTTGATTCAACACAATAGACTTCCCTGTACACATGGCAATCCCATTTTTTTTTTCAACATTACATCTTACACAAAATATGCCACAAAAATGCACAGAGATTTCCCAGCCTTCCTCCAAAAGTCCCTCAGTACACCCAACAGGGATCATCTTACCATGAGAACCAGGCCTTTCCACAGCCTCAACCTCTGACACATCCCGGCCCTCATCATCCATGCATTTCCTTCTAAAAGATGAAGGTGATCATATGTGAGACATTCAGTCAAAACTTGTGAAGGTTGTGCCCTTGAAGTAAGAAAAGGGTTTCTTACCAATTTTCTCTTAAATCCATCTGGTTATTATTACTAGATCTAGGTTATTATTAGAAGTATTCAGTGCTGGTGTATCATAGCAATAGATGAGACTATATCCCCAAGGAATTTATGGGATATGGTAAGAAATATCTTATCAGCGGTGCAATTATCTTGGAGTGACGTTTAAGCCTATTGCAGTTCCTGAAAGTACGACCATTGTCTGATTAATGATGCATTAGAAGTGAATCATACAAATAAAAATTTTAATACATTCACATGTTAAGCTATTAAAAAAAATCAGATTTTCCCTGTCAGGAGTAGACATGGAGAGTCAATGGAAATGGAAAATGTGAGTTAAACCTTACAGACTGAAGAAGGGTGGAAGTGTGCAGGACGAGAGGGTGGAGTTGCCTCAGGATCGCTCACATGGTTTTACTGTTGCTGTGTGGAAACTTCAAAGAACTCTGTGGCTGAAGACGGGAAGAAAAAAAATAGTTTTTTTCTTTCCTGCTTGCAACTAGGCAACATGCCTGTAGGCTAAGTAGTTGTCGCAAAAAGGAGAAAACCTCAGGCTTTAACATGAACATGGTAAAGTCAACCCTTTCACCCCTTTCCCAACCAAATGATGTTCCTATACCAAAGAACTGTATGGTGGCATAACTGACTGTTACTAACCTGCCCACAAACAAATATCATGAATTACACATTTTGAAAATCCAGCTCTTTATATAAAGTCAAAATGCAAACTATATTATCGCATAATCTGCTAAATGCGACTAAGATAATTATAAACATTAACATCATAATTTCTATTTAAGTCTAGAAATATTTAGGGGTCTAATGCGATTTCATGCCTTCTGACTTATTTACACTGTTATAGAGTTGAATTGTCATGCTAAACGTGGCCAACCGTGTTTTGTTGGCAATCGGCAGGTAAGTTCATATAATGTCAACAACACCAACTTTTTTTCTGTGTGTGTGTGTGTGTTTAATGTGCATGAATGTTTGTGTGCTTAATGTATTTGTAAACATTTTGAAGGAGCTATTAAAACTAATGAAAGAAATGTCCAATGGTTAAAGCACTTAATTAATGGCTTTTTCTGATTTTTCGTGACCTAAAGTGAGAACTATTTATGGTTAATATTTTGTTAAAGCATCATCTAACTATTTACATATGAGCTAATTAACAATAACACTGTTAATTACAGTGACAAACAATGAATTACGCATTAATTGTATACAGTCTAATGTATTAATTACAGTTTATAAACTATTAATTAACTATAAACGAATAGCAAATGATTTATAAGCACTTTGTTATTGTATTATAAATTGTTAACGTAACACTTTTTTAATAAGATCTAATTTGTTTACATTAGTTAATGCATTTAACACAGACAATGATTCTTGCAGCGTTTATTAACCTTTGCTAATGTTAGTCTATAAAAATGTTCATGTTAGTTCATCGGGCGAAACAGAGAAAACAGAGAACAGAGAAAAAATTTTGGTTAAACTTTATGTTTAGGTGTTTGTGTGTGTTACAGTGTAATTATGCATTAATACTTTATAATAATAATAATGAACTACATGGAACTACATTATAGGGTTAGGATTAGGGTTTATGGTTAGTTGCATGTAATTATGCATAATTTATAGTAAATACTACATGTAACAAGTGTAAAGGACACTGTAAAATAAATTGTTACCAAATACATTATTTTTTACAATAAAAAATAAATGCTGATTAACATTAAGATTAATAGATGCTGTAGATGTATTGTTCATTGTTTGTTCATTAACGAATTAAACCTCATTGTAAAGTTTTAATGAAATAATATAATCAATTAGTGCATATTACAAAACAAGAATTGATTGCCATCATTTCATTCCTTATATATTTGGTCAGATCTGACACCAGAGCGACTCCTGAGTTACAACTGCGGCCACAAAAGCCATAAAAAGGACGATCACTGTCAAATATCAAAGCTTCAAGAGAGGAACGACCTGCCACCTTGCGCAAAGTACTATCCCGCTGTTTTATGTCAAGAACAAGAGGTCCTAAAAAAAATTCCTGGCGGATTCTCGTGGCTGCATGTCACAGAATCCAAACTGCGAGAAGTGGGGGAGGTTTACTGCCGTCTGCCAAGTGCTTTAGTCCAAAGTACATACAGCGAAATGACTAATTCCCTCTATTATTTCATAGTTAGGTGAGGATTTATTCTACTGTTTGTGTAAGAACTAGATGCAGAACAGAGCTTTAGTTTTGCACTTTAGTTTTGTTAGTCAAAAAACTTTCTGTACACACTCTTCTAATACACAAAAGTAGTGACCACAAGGTTATAGGTCGGTGGAATTCAGATATGAAGATCATATGCAAATAAGACATCACCTGGGCGCACAGTGTTGAATTGCTGCATTCAAATATCATGAACGATAGGTGAAAATTAACTGTTTAAATTCACACTCACTATCTCTGCAGTGTGGCTTTAAGTTAATGTATGCAAAACCCGTTCTTTCACATGAGATCTCGCAACCTTAAACGCCGTCTGCCTTCTTTGAAGCCGCTCTCTTCAAATGATCAAAGAACACATATCACTGCCAGAACGTCTTGTTGTAGATGAGGGTACAGGCACCTGCTTTATGGCTCTCAACGGAAATTACTGCCATCCCTTCCTACGCAACACGTCTCCGACTCTTCTATTATTCGCATGTTCTTGTCTCAAAATAAGCCTTTCCCTGCCAAATAGCTATTCCTTGGAGGAAATGAACTGGATCATCACTTTTTTATAGGATCAAATCGAGTCATTATATTTCGAACTGTACAATAGCACAAATCTCATATGAGACAAATGTTCGGCCTTCCTCTCACATCCTCTTCCGTTAACTTTTTGTATTGTTTGGATGCAGTTTTTATACTGGTGTGAATGGTTTTGCTTACAAGTGTTTACACGGTGAGAGTTGTGTGTTAGCTGGTTGTGATACATTTGTGGTAGTGCTTTCTAGATGAACACTCTATTGTAAAATGATGCATTTGTATTTAGTATTGAAAAAACAAACAGATTTGAAATGGGTATGAATCACAAGTACACAGCAAAAAAATACCTCTTGAAGGGATAGTTTACCCAAAAACTAAAAATCTGTCATCATTTAGTCACCCTCAAAGTGTTCTAAACCTGTATGAATTTCTTTGTTTTGCTGAACACAAAGAAAGATATTTGGAAGAATGTTTGTAACGAAGAAGATAATGGGAGGGGAAAAAAAATACTATGGTAGTCAATGGCTGCTTAAACATTCTTCCAAATATCTTCCTTTGTGTTCAGCTGAAGAACAAAAATCATACAGGTTTAGAACTTGAGGGTGACTAAATGATGACAGAATTTTCATTTTTGTGTAACTATCTATTTATAGAGTTCGAAAGCAATTTACCCTTTTGACTTTGTTTATAAAACAGAAAAAACTTAAATCAACATAACTTTACTTGAGAAGCAACACTGCATCAAATATTAATACTTGTTTTTATAAACATTTTATGGGATCATAGACGACTGGAGTACTGATGCTGAAAATTCAGCTGTCATCAAGAATAAACTACATTTTTAAAATGGATTAAAATAGAAAATGGTTATTTTAAATTGTAATAATATTTTGCAATATTAATGTTTTTACTGATCAAATAAATGTAGCTTTGGTGAGAAACTTCTTTCAAAAACCTTCCAAGCCCAAATTTCAGCAGCAGTATATTTAATTTTGAGAAATTAGTATTTTTTTTAAATGACAAATGAGAAAAAGTAGCCCATTTAACCCATTGTTATAAGACTGACAACCAATTCACAACATGTGATATTTTAAATATGTATTACATGTCACGGTGGCTGTAATGAAGCGCACGAGAAAAGAGATAGAGGACAAAGATTAATGAAATAAAATGAAATAAACAAGGAACCCACGGATCGATAACACTAACACAACCACGTTAAGCTAAGACGATACCAAACAAAGGAACAGAATGAAACTCGGGGCATGTGGAGAGGCTAAACAGGTGAACAGAAACAAGTGTGATGGACTAATGAACAATCAATGAAACTAATTATGAAATCAGTCAGGTAAAACAGGAACAGAACACAATGAAACGAAACCAAAACTAAAGAGTACATGCAATAGGGTACCATTAGATTATATAACCAATATATGACATAAGTTATGACGTGTTTTAACATCGCTTTAACTCATCAAAATAAGTTAACAACTTTCAACTGTTTTTATAGATTATACAAGATTAAAGTAATTTGTAAGTCAGTTTAATGTAATTTATTTTGAAATGACTAAACCATCCAAGTTGACTGTACTCAATTTAAGAAAGCAACTTTTTTACAGTGTAGTTCATTGATAGTTCTTGACACTTAATGCATTAACTAATGTTAAACCTACTGTTACTGAAAAGCATTCATATGTGATTTACTTGGACAGTCCCAGCCAAATCACATCATAGAGAAATATCTGCTGTGCACTCAACCATGGCCAACGTCAAAACTCCAAACGCAGAGAAACAAAGGTCACTGCTTCAAAATGACACAATCCCGTGCTACTGGAGGGCTTACGTAACAATTATCAGGGGGAAAAAGAGGCATGTTTTCACATGGTCTCTTGGTTATATAACAACAATTAAACTTAAGCTGCCTCTCAGCATTTATTTTATTCAATCAGGTATCAGGATCTAATTTGACAAATCACATAAACATCTGTTAAATGAGTGTAATCGCATTGAGCGTCTACAGACACTGTGACTTTTGAGCGTTTCTAAGATCTGTGTGTGATACATCTCACTTTCACTTTCTCAAACTACAGGTCCTTACGGCTCAAGTGTTGACAGGACGGGTGTGTGTCCGTGTCTGTGTCCGCCGTCCGGGGACTGGGCTGGCCACACCGCTACCCTTTTCCTGTTTGACAGGTCTTTGACATTCCGGAGAGGCGTTACACATAGGCCCTCTTTCATGCCGCTGTATGAGAATGTTTTGTACTCAGCCTGTTCCTGGGAACACCAGTAGTTACTGGGAAAGGGACATGCACAGGTTCCGTCCAAATGAAAAGGACGCAATTTGTTCACAAATGTGTAAGTAAGGGATAATGTTCACCCATAATAATATAATATATAAATGTTTTTGTGCTAACATTTTGAGAATATTATTAAAAAACTGTAAATTAACGTTTTATTAATGTTACTAGAACGTTCCCTTTTATAGTTTTAGCACTTATTACACAGCTTTTCACCACATTCAGTCAAACCAAATAAAATGTTATTCTCACATTATCGGTTTATTCGCTATAGTTTAGAAAATGGTAAAAAATGTGACAAGAACTCAGAGTTAAACTGTGTCGGAACATATTAATCTTGATAATGTCTGATAAATTTGATAGACAGGTATGTTATGGATTAAAATCAACCAATCAGCTGTTCAATTTAAGTACACAGTCAGATCATACCAATTAAGGTCAACCAATGACCAAGCAATGCTTAATTTTGTTCGGTCTGTGGTGTAAAAGGTCTCATTAGCGATTAAAGAAAAATCACTTCAGCAAAGTCAAAGTGTCTGAATATTTTTGGTCCCAAATTTGTATGCAGGATTTTTGTGTATATCACAGGTTTCTTTTACTATCCTCACATAAATTAACTATAGTGTCACACACTAGCCACAAAAAAAAAAAAAATCTGATGTCGGAATAATTTTTGCTTTGAATGTAGATATTAATGGGGACATGAAATATTTATTTGAGAAGAAACCTTTATAAAATCTTACCTGTTTATTATCTTATAATTATTATTATTGCATATGCCTACTATTAATACAGAAGTTATCTGGTTAATTTCCTTTTACTGTAAATATAGTTGATAACTGAGGTGCATTGAATTAAATGAGGGAGAGCACATCCACGGTGTGATACTACACTTTAAAAAAATATTGTTGGTTTAACTTAAAGTAAGTAACCTGGTTGCCTTAAAATGTTGAGTTAACTGAAATTAAAAATTTGAGTTGATACAATGAAGGAAATGGGTTTAATAAATAGAAAATGAAAATATTATTGTATCTGAACCACATAAAAATTTGATAACTTAAATAGCACAATTTGACATGTTTCACTGCGTCATCAGAAATAAAACACACAATTACACAATATGCTTACAAAATCTTTTAATAATATTTGAATAAAGGTTGTCGATTCTCAAAAATGTTCATTGTATTAACTCATATTTTTTATTTCAATTAACTCAAAATTAAGGTAACCAGGTAACTTTTTTTTAAATATTTTTTTACAGTGTAGAAGCAGCGCTCGCCTTACCAAAATACTTGGATGAACGGTCATTATGAGGGATCGTTGTTTTGACGGCGGTTATTATCAGGGAATAACTGACCTCGGAATGTACCAACTGGCCAATCAGAATAAAGGCATGTAATAATGCTCTTTAATCTCCACAAAACAACTTTTTTTTTATCCGAGCGAGATGATGTATGTGCAGCCATTTAATTTATTTATTTTTCTATTTCTTTGGTCTTCGAGGCATCCTGAAGAAGAACAAAATGCTTCCACAGAATCAGAGATGCAGCAGGTCTGTCGAGCCCCTCAGAGTGCATGTAATGTCTTTAGGGGAGAGCTCTTTGAAGCCTGGAGCTCCGCGGCAATCCCCGATGGCCTCATCTTTGTTTCTGCACCTCCCCGGCGTTGGCGCAAAGCGCAGGGCAAGAGGGAGCCCCACTTGGCACAGGAGGATGAAACGCGGCAGCCTGTCGGCGCTCAAGCCTGCCCCACTAACTGAGTTTTTAATAAATAATGAGGCGCGGTATAAATAAACTACGAAGCTCTGCTACTGCCGAAGGGCTGCAAGATACCAAGGTAACAGCACAGAGAGAGATAAATAAGTAAACAGCAACTCGTTATCACTCGCTGGTGTTTCTATGTTTGTCAAAAAGAAAAACACATTAGCCGACACCTCAGATTGTGCTAGATGAGGGTTTTTTTTAGAGTTCTTTTTTTTTGGTCTGAGAAAACAGAGAGAGC